>NW_023270777.1:7291945-7575955 GCF_011800145.1 Mirounga leonina | reverse complement strand
TTTCTTTCTTTCTTTCTTTC
Organism: Mirounga leonina; assembly: GCF_011800145.1. Lineage (NCBI taxonomy): Eukaryota > Metazoa > Chordata > Mammalia > Carnivora > Phocidae > Mirounga > Mirounga leonina. The sequence goes on along the minus strand of NW_023270777.1, from coordinate 7,575,935 downwards.
TTTCTTTCTTTCTTTCTTTCTTTCTTTCTTTCTTTCTTCTTTCTTTCTTTCTTTTCTTTCTTTCCTTTCCTCCTGCCTAGTCTCCATTAGAAATGTGTCACCTGGGTTTCAAAATTAGGTGGACAAAATGAAGAAGGCCCTGTCAGTTCTGGACTGAGGGAAGGGGAAGGCATTCAATGTATCAGAACCAAGATGGTACCTTAGAATTAGGTAAAAAAATTTTTGGAGACATTAAGAATCATCCAATCAAAACTCTTCTTTCTAGAATGAGAAAACAGAGGCCCAGAGAAGCTAAGTGACTTTCTCAAGTTCCCACGGCCTCCTGGTTGGCAGACCCAAGGTCAGAGCCTAAATGTGCTGACTTTCATGCCAAGACTCATTCTGTGACACCCACAGACTTATTGTCCTTTATTTGTGGGGAAGCTTGAGTTATTGGCAGAGATTATGCAGAGCCACAGACAGCTGGAGCCTTGGTCTGCTACTAAGCTTTGCTCCTTCCCAGATGCCAGGGCCTTGGAAGGAACATCCATGACTCGTTGTCTCCACTCTTTCCTTGGTGCAGCATGATTGCCATGCCTCAGTCTTGGCACTGGGATTGCAAGGGAGGGGGCTGTGGCCTCGGGAGAGGGGTCCCTACCCTAAGGAGATGACTGGTGGTCTAGTAAGCAAAGTATTTGTAGAGGCAGTAAGTGGAATGGTTAAGACTAATCTTCCAGAACCAGACTTCCCAGGTGTTCACCTCAGCTCTGCCTCTTACTAGCTGTGTGAACTTGGACGATTTATTTCAGCTTCCATCTGTAAAGCAAGGATGCATGGACACGCATCTGTGTTAGCTATCTATTGCTGAGTAACAAGATTGCTGTACACCTCACAGCTTAAGACAACACACATTTATTATCTCACAGTTTCTAGGGGTCAGGATCTGGGCATCGCTCAGCTGAGTCCTCTTCACAGAGGCAGTGTCTGCTGGGGATGAGGTCTCATCTGACACTCAACCGAGGAAGGATCCACTTCTGAGCTCATTGCGGGTGTCAACAAAATGTATTTCTTGTGATTGTGGGACAAAGGTCTTCATTTTCTTGTTGGCTATTAACCAAAGGCCACCCTTGGTTCCTTGCCATGTGGACCCCAGTGTGGCCTCTTGCTTTCTCAGAACCAACCAGGGACACAGAGAGGCTCTGGCAAGTCAGGCAGTACTATGTAACATGATCATGTCCCCTTTGCTGTGTTCTGTTGATTAGGAATAAGTCACATGTCCTGCCCACCACTCAAAGGTGGAGTTGGATGATTACTTAAAGGTATGGACACCAAGAATTGGGGGACCTGAGACCACCTTTAGAGTCTGTCCACCACAGTGTCTCAAAAGGTTATTGTGAGGAGTTAAGTGTGTTAATATATATCAAGCTCTTTGAAGAGGACCCTTACCCAGGAAGTACATGACTGTTGGTTGTGGGGAAGGTCATGTTATCATCATCAGGAGGAATGCCTCTTCACTTGTACTTCCCGTTGAGAAATCTTTTAATGAATGGCCTTTAGGGAACCCAGGAGGACACAATTCAATTTAAGCAAACACCTACAATAGTTAGCAAATAAAATAGATCTAATAACATTTCTAATTTAATTTTATTTTCTTAGTTGGAGGCTCCATGATGAGTGGGAAATATACAAAGTTTGACTTCTGAAAAGCTATGTAATTTTTTACACGAACGTTGGCTGTCCTTCTTACCTTCTTAAACTAGACTACAGTCGATGGCAAACCTCATCCAAAGTACCTTGAAGTATGAGCTAATGATGCTTGCAAACTTTCAAGATTAGAAAGACACTTTATTGCTTATTTCTTATTTATCCTAACCTTTTGCTTATTTCTTATTTATCCCAACCAATTTATTCTCACTTTTTTTATGTAATTATGAGGTTTAAATATTAGAAAACTATGTAAAGTAATATAATTGCCACTGTTTTTACTTTTTTATTGAGGTGTAATTGACATATGGCCTTATATTAGTTTCAGGTGTACAACATAATGATTTGATATTTGTATATATTGTGAATTGATCATCACAATAAGTCTAGTTAAGGTCCCTCATAATACAGAGTTACGAATTTTTTTCTTGTGATGAAAACTTTTAAGACCTATTCTCTTAGCAACTTTCAAATTTGTAATATGGTTTTATTAACTATAATCACCATGCTGTACATGACATCCCCGGGCCTTACTTATGTTATAACTGGAAGCTTATAGTTTTTGACCCTCTGTACCCATTTCATCCCTTCACCCCCACCAGCACCTCATCTGCTCTTTGTATCTATGAGTTTTGTTTTGTTTTTAGATTCCACATATAAGTGATATCATATGGTATTTGTCTTTCTCTGTCTGACCTGTCATTTAGCATAATGCCTCCAGATCCATGCATTTTGTCACAGTCCAAACTATTTTCGGTTGTAGTACCCCATTGGTTAAAAATATCTTACTATGCATCTCCAATGTATGCATCTTTATTTATATTATAAGACATGTGCAGAATAGAAATTACAAAAGGTTGGGATAAATAAGAAATAAGCAATAAAGTGTCTTTCTAATCTTGAAAGTTTGCAAGCATCATTAGCTCATACTTCAAGGTACTTTGGATGAGGTTTGCCATCGACTGTAGTGGATGTACATTCATATTTCAAACTTTCGTCAGATCTAATTAGCCCCATTCTTTTTGTTTTTTTCCTCATCGGGTGGCTGACTGGGAGATCAAATAGCAAGGGGAGAATGGACTGCCTGTCTCTTGCTGCCGAGAGGCTACGTTATCACTGTATCTTCAGTTCTAATGTCTTTGCAAGAATCCTTCTTAAGCTGCTGGTCTGTGTCATAAGAGTTGGTTTAGATTAAATAAATCATGTAGTCATTAAATTAATTATACGGGTCTCACATAAACGGATATGTCACAGTCTGCTTAAAGTATCAGTGAGGGAGGACACCTCTTCAGTCTGCCCTCTACCTCTTCCTGTGGTGGACCCGTGTGTCCCGTGAGACATGCACCACCTCACATGGAGACCACTTAAGGGTGCTTGAGAAAATCTATATATTAGAAAATTAGGAAAACTTAATTTCTTTTTTTTCTTTTTATAATTCTAATGTATTGTTTTTATCCATCAATGCATCTTCTTATATCCCCCTCGGGAGCTGTGCACGCAATTTGGAGACCCCTTTTATGTATCACACCACACAAGTTTGTTTTCTTGTAGACTGATTTTTGGCTTTGTATAGATGTGTCTGGAATCTCCTGTCCGTCTCAGGTTGGTGGAGCTTCTGGCATGCTCACGCCGTGCCTATGGTAAAACCGCCCCATGGTGTTGCCAGGTGGCTCTGAGCTCCTACCCTGGAAGTGTTTTAGCAGAGTCCACAAAAGTTGGCGAATGTGCCTGGGCCAGGGACTGTGAGGGACCGTCTCGCACAACCTTTCTGAGAGGAAAAAGTGCTGACAGCACCAGCAGCCTGCAGGAGCTCTCTGTCATCCTTGTAAACAGGGTCGAGCTGGCCTGCTTTATCTCTCTGTGCACAATGTAGATTTAATAGGAAGTGCCTCAGAATCGTTGCTGCTAGGTTGAGTCTCCAAAGGAATTAGGGATAACAGTTTAATAACTGCAGAAAGAGCTTAGGCGCTTTGCTGTGTCGGGTGTATCTGAGTTAGCTACTGAAAAATGAACTTGGGACATTAAACCCTTTTATCACTCAGATAGCGCAATATGGGGAAAATCCATTCCTTGGCAGGGGATGAGTTTACCAGCTTCTGAAGGGGGTGTGTGTTTGAATATGATAGGGAAGGGAGCATTTGACAGAGTGATAGGTGGATCAAAAGACAAATGAATTCTTTGAGTTAAATAAGAGCTTTAAATTATCCGGCTTTGAACTGTTTCACCATCAGCAGAACGTGCTACATGGAAAGCCAGCCTGTCTTTCCAAGGTCTGTGGAAGGCACAGGGGTCTCAATCTGCTAATGCTGCATTTTAAAGGAGCAAGCAGTGTTAGGGCAGATGGCTCAGGCTGGGGAGGCAAGATAAATGTCGATTTAGCTCGGCAGTGGAGTCGCTCTTGCTAACTTATTCACCCAGAAGCCTGAAGAAAATAAGAGATTTGGACATAGCTGGCTCCCCTCATATTAGTTAGGTGGGCTGGAAGTCATCCATGCAGACTGAGGCTAGATAAATCAGGTTAGCTTAGCCCATTGGTTTCCAAATTTGGATCCATGGAATTCCATCAGAGTTTACCTTCTATGGAAGACTGAAGCATGGTCACAAATTCTATCCATTCCTGTGTTCATCTCCTTGCAATGTACCACTACAAACCCTTTCACCAGGAGGTGGAAACTGTTTCTCTACTCTTGGAAACTGGGTTGGATATGTGACTTGCCTTGGCCAGTGGGACACTATCAATTGTGAGAAAAGCCAAGGCTTGATAATCATTTGTGCCTTAGGGCTTGCCCTCCTAAGGCTCTTGGAAGCTATGAGCAGCCCAAGTCTGTCTATGGCATGATAAGTAGTTGTCATCTCAACCAGCAAAACCCTGTAAGTAGAGCTGCCTAGCTGATAGATGGTAGATTGCCAATGCAGGAATGACCCCAGCTGAGAACTGGTTAGCAGAGCCCAACCCAACTTGCTGACTCCCCGAAACATCAGCTAAATGAATGGCCATCGTCTGAAGTCATTAGTTTTGGGTGGTGTGCAGCAAAAACTACAGGCTGAACAACGGGGGCTGGGGGCAATATTCAAGCCCTCAAATTTGATTTCACATGGAGCAGCTCTGATTTGTTTACTCTTTCCTTTAAGCTCTTGTTTGAACACTGCTAAGGGGGTGTTGGAAGGGGGAGAGGGAAGAGAGAGCCTTTGCCTTATTCTAGAGTATGCCAGAATATTCCTGTTCCTGGTGAATGAGCCTTGAGCCAAATGATCTGAAGCTTCTGCTTCTGGTTTTGTAGTTTAGAAGCTGGGAAACGTTTCTAGGGAAGCCTGATCTGTCCCACCATCCCCTGAACCCATTCCTTTGTCATTCAAAGTGCCACACATCTGGCCATCTCCTCTTAGGGTCAGTTTTTGAAAAGCACAGACCCTTGATTTTTTTCTCACTCAAAGTAAAACTTTGGCCTTTCCAGTGCTGGCATTCGTTATTCCCATAGTCATACGGTGCTGCTGCACATGCCTTAAGATAAGATTTGCTCTTGAGGAGGAAGGCGGGAGTTAGACTTCTTTTTGGAAGAAGTAAACCAAAAGAAAGGTACAACCTTAGGGGTCTCTAGACAAGGGAGACGGAAATCCAATCTTCACTCAGTTTCTTCTTGCACAGGTGCTCCATCTTTCCATCCGCCTTTAGAATTATTACATGATTAGGTATAATGGACATGAATAACTTTTTCCCAAACTCCATTTTCCCTCCTTCTCCTAATAGTGCCCCGCTTTTCCTTTGGGTTCCTTCCTTCCTTCCTTCCATTGCACACAGTCTTAGTGGGACTGTGGTTCCAGGTGCCTATTCATCCCTGATCAAGATGGGCGCGTGGTCCAAGCTATGCCAATTCCATGCTCTCATCTAAGGGTTTGAAAATTACATAAATGACATGAGACTGAGCGTGGTTGCAGCTGATTTATACTATCGGAGACACTCTGATGAACCTTTCAGTCTGCTTCTATTTTTATACAGCCTGCATTCCATCCTGAAATCCCTGATCACCTGGAAATCATACCGCCATAGTAACACCATCCATCTGGGTACCTGATAAACCTCCAAATGGTCTCTACTTCCGTCTTTCTTCTCCTCATCCCGTCTCCAACTAGTTACCCACATTTGTTAATTCTACAACTACAGGATGTCTTATGTCCCTCCCCAGATGTTCATCCTTCTTGCTATCGCCCTATTTCTGGTCCTCCTTGTGATTTACCTCAATGAAAGGAATAGCTTCTTAATTGTGTTCCTGCCTCTAGCACTCCCATACTCCTTTATATGGCTACCACTTGTCTTCATTAAAGGGAGGCAAAATCACCTCCCTCCCAACATGGCCACCCGTCACATTGAATAAAGCCTGAGCATTTTGTCATGGGATTGCAGTCACACCGTAAGAAGCCTGGTATGTGGCTGCTGCTGGCTTTGGTTCAGCACCTCAGTGAAGTTAGAGATGCCAACGCTGTCATTCCTTTTGCCTCCCCCCCATAGTCCCAAGGTAGTTACCCTAACACCAGGTGTCGCATCCAGAATACACAATCTAGGCAAGAAGAAGGGGAAAGAAGAGGTGTTGCCAGCCACATGTGTCCCCATCAATGGGGAAGAGTAAGAGCCTTTCCAGAAGTCCTCAGCAAGCTTCTTCAAAGAAAAATAAAGCCAGAGCTTCTCTCACCTCTAGAATGAAGGTGGGCAAGGAAGAAGGGGGCTGAACCCAGGAGTAACATTGGAGAAATGAGAGTATCTGCTGCTCTCCTTCCCACAGCATCTCACAAGGATTGTTATTGCTCTGTCATTTTATTAACATAGAAATATACTGTCATAATAAAATATCAACTGTGTGCAGAAAGTGAGTGCCAAGACCATCCCAATACATTAACTGTAATACAGACATTATGAATATTAGAAGACACAAGGATGGCGTAGACCGTAATCATCAGAGAAGATTGTACTAAAGGTGGGTCTTGAGCTGAGCCAGGGAAGCCTTTAAAATCCCCAGCTCTCAGAGGATTTACAGTCTGCAGTGAGGTAAGTGTAACACACATCAGAAAAGAGCGAGCAAGGCAACTCGTAAATAAGCCCTAAAACCAGAGGGCACAGATGAAGTGTTACAGAAATTAAGAGGGGAGAGAATTAAGGATTAAATCTTGTCTCAATTTATTTCATTTCCACTGCCTTAGTGTTGGACATACAATGTCTGTCCTTTCAGGTGGTGGGAATTGCATTGAAGTTTTGGGGAATGGTGCCTATAATGTCATCTGGCTACATGGCGTTGACCAAGAGGCTCCTTATTTCTCTTGCTCTGCCTCTTCTGGTCCGGCAGGCATTTCCATAACTTCCATGCCACTCCAGGGTGTATGTGGCCCTTTTTGCATCTCCATTACTGAGGCAGGTTCCGGGAAACTCTACATGACTACATGTCTACCCTGACACACCATGCAACCTTTTCTCCCCTAGGAACTTCCTGCCTCCATGGTTCTTCCTGGAAAAGGAGGCACACGATGCCTCTGTCCTTCCAACTCACTGCCTGTTTAGAGATTTTTACTTCTCTCTGAAATCTCTCGGGGTGCATTGCCCTTCCCCCATCCCCCGACACAATCTGGAATTCAACAGTGTGGTCAAACATTTCAACGATCCTCACATCCAAACAGAAACATTATGTTTTATGAAAAAAAAAAGTTTTAATGTGACACATTTTAAATACACAGAAAACTATAGAGAGAATAGCAATGAATCCTCATGAACCTACGTTACATGCTATCTGTTACTAACATCCCTCTACTCTTGAAAAACGGTTGTGCCTTTATCTTCACAGATGAAGTATCTTGAAGCAAAAGCTAATTTTTTTTTTCCCCTCCTGGTGAAATTTTAGTGAAATTTGGCTTTGTGTCTAGGCTCAGAAATCAATTTAACGGAAATGATTTTCAAGAGAATTCCTTTTAGACAAGGCTACTAATTCATTTCCTGACACCAGCTCACTGAAGAAAGCAGAGCTTCCTGCTTTTCCTGCCTATCTGTACAGGGGCCCGGGGTAGAAGTCGCTCTTTTCCCCCTCAGTGTCCCTCTCTATGAAGTGGTTGTAATGCGACTTGGCTCCGAGGCCAACCAGGTAGCATTCTCCTGCATCAGGGACTCCTCAGAGACCATTATATGTAATCACGGGGTGTCACCGGCATGACATGAATGATTATGCAAAACTCTATGCCCAATTTCCAAGTGGCTCCACAATTTGACAAAATGATGTGGCCATTTGTGAAATGCAAGCAAATGGGAGGAAATGGAGGCTATAGGATTTCTGCAGAAGTGACAGACTCATCCAAGAGCAAGAGCTCTTCCATTCGACAAATCATACGAGGCAAGAAATTTTTACCCTGAATGAACCAGCCTTAGAAAGCATGAGTTTATGCCCAGCTGTCACGGGGAAATCTTTTGAATTCATTCTAACCGGAGGTGGCACAGCCAACCTGGGCTCATTTGGGGTTGGGTGAAATTGGACCTGTCCCTCACGCTCATGGGAAGCAGTTCAAGGTGGGAATAGGCTGCTCCCGAGCTCCCCAGCAGCTGAGCACAAAATGGACACGCATACACCTATGAACTTTGTCACTGCACACACAGACTCATGCTACGTGGCTGGCATCCCCAGGGCTCACCCACCATGGGGAGAGTGTGTTTTTATTCCCACACTCCAGACCTAAGAGTAATTCTAAGGGAAGACTGTAGAAGGAAGATGGTGTAGAAGGTGTAGAAGGAAGAAGGTGTAGAAGGAAGATGGACCATCAGATACAGCTAGCCTTAGTGGGTCTCCTTTTCTAAGCCACTTCATACACATGCTCAAGAAGGTGCATACTCTGTTACGTGCGGGGCAAAGTCAGGAGAATAGCATTCCTTAATGGCAACCCGCTAGTCGCTCATCAAGTGCATCAGGGAGAGATCGACTTTGGTACAGCAAAATCTGGACTGGTAGCTGGGAGTCGGTTATGAAGTGTTTCTGTGACTCTTGACACATTATTGAGCATCTCTGGGCCTCAGTTTTCTTATCTATAAATAAGACCACTAGAGCGGGTGATGCTGCTGGCGTCTTTCTGAAATTTAGAACATGAGCACTCTGTGTTTCTAGACTACTTAATATGTCCTTTCTCGATTCGGCTAGTGAGGATTTCCTAGGCAGGACCACTATTGATGTAAGTAGTGACACGGATTTAAATAAGAAAAGTAAAGACAAGAAGACAAAAACCACATGGGAAGGAATTCTCTCGGTGTTGACAACCCCTTCCCTTCCTTTGTGTTCCAAGTTTGATGTACAAGTTGAAAGAGTCATTGTTTGCACCTCCCATCATTGGCTCTTTAGTGGACTTTTGGGGAGGAGAGCTTCTGGAAGGTTACATGTCTTGCTCTGAGTCACAGCTACTGAGTGGCCGAGCTGCCGGCACATGGCAGATTCCTTAGAAGACTTCTGTGGAGGGTGACTCAGAGTTGTCTCTTGTCCTAGACAATAAGCAAACCCTTCATCAATGACTGGCAAAATGCTCTAGCTTGATAAAACTCATCCGTCACTGTGTAGACACAGTCTACTCACCACCCACCTGCTCCAACCTTCCAAATCTAGGACCTCTGTCTCCCATTTTATCTTTCATGGTATCAAGGTTAAATAGGACTATGAGAAGGATGGAACCATCCCCTGCCTTTTGCATGTTTCAAGGTCCGAGGTGTGACCATGCCCTCTAATTACAGCACCCACCCATGTGGGAGACGGACTCTAGATCACCTTTGGGGTCCTTTAGATGTTCCTGTAAAGCTCTAACTATAGGGAACAAAATGTGGTTTCTTTTCGGTTGTGACCAGGGGGCTGGTCGTGCTCAATGGCATGTGGCTTTAATTAATCTTCAGCACTTGAATTTAAGCCAGCTGAATGAAGACTCCTAGACCAGGGTTGGGTTAATTTGGAGATGTTGGTCAATTTTCGGATGCTCACCACGAGCTGAGAGTTTTCAAGTGAGCTTCTTTTGTGTGACCATAAATGCCACTAGTCCGAGTAGGAGGAGTAGGGAAAGCAAGTGACTTGATAACATCTTTAGAAACCAAGTAACAAGCCATTAGGAGGACTAACAATAAATAAATGCATTTTCCATTCAGTGTCTCTGTGGCAATCCAGACGAGCATATGACTAGGAAAATGTAATGAAAGCAATTGTAACTCTTTCAGTGGAGAGGTAATTACAGTGTAGGGCTGCCTGACTGATGAAAATTACACTGCTTATAATAAATTGCCACACAGCTAAGTCTTTTCTGAAGTCCTTAGTATGATTTGTGTTTGTGCACTTACTTAAAACATCAGGGAACAATTTATAAACATGAGCCTTTTTGGACACTGCCAGGATCGGCATTTACGATTAGAGAGCCTGTTTAAGGTTTCCTGATTTATAGAGGATAGATCATATTTTCCCGACACTCTCATGGTCAATTACAGACCTGCATGGTGCATTTGGTAACTTAAAAGCAAATTTAATCTTTTTCTTTCTTTCTTTCTTTCTCTCTCTCTCTCTCTCTCTCTCTTTTTTGATATTTGTGAGCTTGCCAATTTAAGAAAACATTTTCTTTTAGATTGAGGAGAAAGAGGTTTCAAAGACAACTTCCTGTCGATGGTATTGATGGAGGTGGGGAGCAAAACCATGCCTTGTTTGTCTTCTTCCAATAGAAACATGAGGCACTTCCATATGGAAATAAAAAGCACCAGGCTGAGTCCCCGAGTCCCCAAGCCCTTGTCAAAGGAAAGTTCAAGAAGGCCAACTCTCTTTGGTGTCAATGCCTTTCAGACCATGAGACCCATTATGGTCCATTGGCAAGAACATGGGATTGGAAGTCACAGGGCACAGATTCTAAGCCCCACTGTATAATTAACTAGCTTTGTGAGCTTGGACAAATCACTAAGTCTTTCTGGGTTTTCGTTTTCTCATCTTTCAAATGAGGGTTGGACTAATTGGGGCCTGGGTCCCTTTGGATGAAAGATCGATGATTCTGTCTCAGGGGTTCTCAACCATAGTTGTACATCAGAAACCCCTCTTACAGATACTCAAGGCCAAGCCCCACTCCTGATTAATTAAGTCATGAGATCTGGGGGTGGGTATTTATATATTAAAAAAAAATAAAAAAACACTACACAGGTGATGCTAATGGGAAGCTGTGGTTGAAAGCTCTGCTTTATCCGTTTGAGATTTCTGAAAGCCTGATGACTAGAAGCAGGAGAGACTATGCCAAGAGAACACATTGCCTGGTCCTTTCTCAGCAGTTCTAAGAACGAAATCAACTTCTGCCATCCTAACTGAAACAATGCCCAGGACCCACTGCTCCCTATTCTTGGACTTCTTTCACCTTGGAACATTTCTGAAGATAAGCAGGTGGAGTGGGTGGGGTTGAGAGGCATCCTAGGATAGGTTTTGGGCAGCTATAAATGTAAACTGGTTTCCACTGGAACCTAAAGAAGAGTAGTTTCAGCATTTTACATATCAGAAGCTAGAGATCCCCAGTGAAAACCAGACAGTCCAGGAGCTCAGCTGGGCTGAGCCACTGAGCATTCAGCAGCTGTGATTTTCCTGCCAACTACCGTCTTCCTGTGAATCCCAAGGGAAGTTATGCAGTGGTAGACTGGAGTCCACTTAACAGTGGCTCAGTGGAGTCAATGGTGGATGTCTTTACCCAGTCTTGCATTTAGTGACATCACACTGGTAGCTTGAATTCAGCCATGGTGGGAGTATTTACACAGCAGAAATTGGCAAATGATGCACCTCAGTACCCCTCCCCACTTAAATCAGTTGTTAAACATTTTTCACCACACCGCTAAAATGAAGTGTTTAGATGATCCTCTTCTGCCCTGGCAGCTGGGACCTTTTCATGATCTACTGGGAAGAAAAAAGCCCAAAGTAAATATTTATACGTTAGCTTTTACCTCTTGCTTGCAGGTTGTTACACATTGGGAAGGCAGCAGGGCTGTGTTTTGTGAGGGTTGAGCTGTATGAAGTTGCCCGAGAGGGCGCTGTTAACCTTAAAAGAAATGGAAAGCCTGGTCTTTTCCATGGATGAATTCAGTTTTAATGGGGAGATCTGACAGCCCCGGCTGAAGCCTAGAACAGTGGTTGTCCACTCGTGGTCCTTGGACCAGCTAAGTAGTAGCATCACTTGGGAACTTGCTAGAAATACAAATTCTCAGGTCCCCCCTCAGACCTACTGAATCAGAAACTCTGGGGTGGGGCTCAGCACTCTGCTTTAACAAGCCTGCCAAGTGATTCTGATGCAAGCTGAACTTTTGAGAACTAATGTTCTAAACAGATGCACAGGAGGCCATAAAATGATGTAAAGATTCTACAATGGCAGAGTTGAACAGTTGTGACTCAGATCATCTGGCCCAAAGCACCTCAAATATTTACTCTCTGGCCCCCAGCCGCTCTGCTTTGGCCCACTGCACACACACACACAGAGTGCTCCCCTGCAAAATTTATAGAACGTTAGTCATCATTACCTCTTGAAGGAGTTGGCATTACCTGCTGTCACCTGTTCCTCACCTCCTACTCTCGCCTCAAAGCTCTGGCACTTTTCATTCCCCCAAACCTACTATTTCCCAGATGTTTGAAAACCTTATTATTGCTCAATTCAAGAGACACTTTTGAAAATCCTTAACTCCCTCTCCTTTTTTTTTTTTTTTTTTTGCATTATTTGCTACAATTGATCATTACCTCCATTCTGAAACTTTCTCTTTTATTAGCCTCTCTGACACTTCCCTATACTTACTTGGTCTTCTCCTCTTTCGGGGACTCTTTCTTCCTTCACTGCCCGGGAAGGGAAATCACAAGAAGGTCATGTCTATGAAGCCTCAGAAGAGAGTCCTTGGAGAAGAAAGGTCAATGGTTTCGCAAGCTGCTCTTGGCCAAGTCCCATGCCAGTTGAAAAGGCTCATTTCTCTGGGTTTGGCCCAAGCCCTTGCCAACATTACACATTTGTGCTGGTGAATTCACTCATGCTGAAGCCTTCATTGACCATCTTATTCAGAATTGTACACCCAGAGATCCTACTTCTCATGGGTATCTTCAGTTAACCATTCCACGAGCACCTCAAACTCAACATGTCTCCCCTGGAAAACACCATCTCCGCTCAGGGGATCACCTTCTCTTTCACTGTTCCCACCAGGGTGCGTGGGAACCCCTTTCCACTTGCTCAAGTTAAAAAATGAAACTGTCTTCACAGGCTCTCAGCCCACAGCCACAAACAGACCATGAATATGTTTTTTGGAGCAAAAGTCACTTACCTCTTTTTGCTCTCAGCTTTAAAATGAGTCACAAACTCAATGCCTTCAAGATCTAGGAAAGAAAAAAAAAAAAAAGACATAATAACAGTGGGGACCGTGGCACAATGGAGAGGCTACATTTCCCCACCCCCACCCCCCACCAGGTATGTAAATTATTTAAATTTCAAATTCTGTTTTGGCCAAATACAATGCACCTGCAAGCCGAATTATCTCTCAGGCCCCAGCTTGTGACCCCAATTACAACAATTTAAGGCCCCCCCTCCATGCAAGAGGTAAATTACAAAAAACTGAGCTCATAATATACATGCCATTTCGTTAACCATCTGGTAAGCTTCAAGTCTTATGAATATTTTCCGATGGCATCCCTTTATATCACTCCAAGGGATGTGGATTTTATTTGAAGTTGTCTTGACATAAAATGATTCGTAAGGGCTGCATAGTAGGTATGTGTAATACTTTATTAAAGAATTACCCTTTATTTACCCCAAAGATACAAAAGTAGGGATCCGAAGGGGTACGTGCACCCCGATGTTTATAGCAGCAATGTCCACAATAGCCAAACTGTGGAAAGAGCCAAGATGTCCATCGACAGATGAATGGATAAAGAAGAGGTGGTATATATATACAATGGAATATTATGCAGCCATCAAAAGGAATGAGATCTTGCCATTTGCAACGACGTGGATGGAACTGGAGGGTATTATGTTGAGTGAAATAAGTCAAACAGAGAAAGACATGTATCATATGATCTCACTGATATGAGGAATTTTTAATCGCAGGAAACAAACTGAGTGTTGTTGGAGTGGGGCGTGGGGTGGGAGGGATGGGGTGACTGGGTGATAGACACTGGGGAGGGTATGTGCTCTGGTAAGCGCTGTGAATTGTGCAAGACTGTTGAATCTCAGATCTGTACCTCTGAAACAAATAATGCAATATATGTTAAGGAAAAAAAAAGAAGAAGAAGAAGAAGAAGGTAGCGGGAGGGGAAGAATGAAGCGGGGGAAATCGGAGGGGTAGACGAACCATGAGAGACGATGGACTCTGAAAAACAAACAGGGTTCTAGAGGGGAGGGGGGTGGGAGGATGGGTTAGCCTGGTGATGGGTATTGAGGAGGGCACATTCTGCATGGAGCACTGGGTGTTGTGCACAAACAATGAATCATGGAACACTTCATCTAAAACTAATGTTGTAATGTATGGGGATTAACATAAGAATAAAAAAATGAAAAAAAAAAAAAAAGAATTACCCTTTGCATGGACATTTAGATTCTTACTGGATATTTTCCCTACACACTCAGCATGTCTAAAATGAAAGTCACCTCCTTTATAAATATTTCCAGAAGACCAAATCTTTAGAATTGGAGGGATCGTATGTTATGTGTATACATGAATCTGACACATCTGCTAACTTAAGCTTTAGAAAAGCTGTTCCAATTTGTATCCTCATCAGGCTGATTTGAGAGTACCCAGTGTCTTATGAAACATTGCATATTCTCATTCAAGAACTATCTTATTTAATTTAATAGGCAAAAAGGCATGTCCTTGCTTCCATTTCTTTGCCTACTGGTGAAGCTGAACACCTGTCTTGTGTCAGGTCTTCTGGAAATAGACCTGAGGTAGATTGGCTTCAGTGTGTCTGTTGGGGAGCAATCCTGGAGATACCACCTGAAAGTGTGAGCAGAACAGGACTGGGCAGAAGAGAGGCTGAGCTATAAACTGGGCTGCCTTTGGAGTTGTCTTGACTTGAAGCAAGGGGTCTATCCTTTGCAGCCCCTCGTTTGACCAGTCGCTGGGTGTGGGCCAGGGGAGGGACTGCATCTTGGGAGAGACAACTACCTTTGCGGGAGGGAAGTGTAGAAAGGGATTCAGCGAGAGCCCCAGGCAACCAACATTCCCAGGGGCTGGGTTCTGTTGGCTGGACAGACTACATCACCCTCCACCCTGAACGCTTTTTCATATTAACAGACACAGGATCTGGCATGGACTAGGCATAAAGATTTGTTGCATAAACCACTGAGTTTCTTTTCTTTTGTTCATGCCTTGTGCCCATTTTTTTTCTGTTGCCATATTTATCTTTTTTCCCTCTCATTTCTTTGCAAAGTGCTACTTGCATTTTAAAATATTAACTCTTCATCGTATAGTAAAATAGTCTCTCCTTTTGCCTCCTGCCTTTCAATTTCATTAGTTTCATTTCAGTGATATATATTTTTTTTCAAATTTTTATATGGTTCTATTTATCCATCCTTTCCCTTTTTGCTTGCATGTTTTGTAAATCTTAACAATCCCCAGATCAGAGAATGCTCACTTCTCTGTATTTTTTTTTCCAGGTTCTTTTTAGGTTTTATTTCTTACATTTAACTCTTCGGCGCATCTGGAAATTATTTTGGTTTAAAGCATGAGGTAGAGATCTAACTTAATTTTTTTTCCTAGGAAGATCCCTTTATATCACTCCAAGGGATGTGGATTTTATTTGAAAGTTGATGGGGAGCCCCTAAACAAAGCCGGGTGGGGACAGCAATGTGATCAGGTTTGCTGTAGTGGAGGGCTTACAGCCCTGTGGCACCTGGATATGCGCAGATGGTTTTGGGTAGTGGGCCTTCCTGCCTCTCCCATCACACTGTGTATGGCTTTCTCCACCTTCCTGGAAGGCTGGCTTTGCCTTTCAATGATTAAAGCGGGATCCACCGACACTTCAGGAATGCATCAGAGAAACCCATCATGAATTTGCTACAATTCAGCACTTGCCAGAAGCTGGCTGGAGACATTTGATGTGTGTAAGAGAGCATTGAGGGCTCATGTTAAACATCCATTCATCTACATTCTTTGAGCTCAAGTCTGGTATTGAGTTAGCTCTTCAGAAAGCCATGTGTCTGGTGCGTATTATCTTAGTTCCCTTCAGAAACACTTCCACTCTGTTAAGATTTAATGTTATTTCCCTAGCTTTTATCTAAGGGACATGCAAGAAACCACCACTTTGAGAACCTTGCTGTATCTTTCATAAAAACACATGAGACAATTCACAAACTGAGGGTTCTAGAGGGGAGGGGGGTGGGAGATGGGTTAGCCTGGTGATGGGTATTAAAGAGGGCACATTCTGCACGGAGCACTGGGTGTTATTCGCAAACAATGAATCATGGAACACTACATCTAAAACTAATGATGTAATGTATGGTGATCAACATAACAATAAAAAATTAAAAAAAAACACATGGGAGCGGGGTTCGGTTTTTCTTTACTGGAGGAAAATATTTTACATGTGTTTTAAGATGAAAATTTATCTCAAATTATTGGAATTTATAACCGACAAACGTGCGAATTAACGTTCAGAGGACTTGTTGGAGAACTTTAGAGAGGTATCCTGAAAATTAAGTGAGCCCTGTCTTTATCAGTTTGGGGTGCTCTAACAAAATACCACAGGCTGAGTGTCTTAAACAACAAACATTTAATTCTCACAGTTCTGGAAGCTGGGAAGTCCAAGATCAAGGTGCTGGCAGATTTGGGATCTGGTGAGAGCCCACTTTCTGGTTGACAGGCAGCCATCTTCTCATTGTCTGTTCACATGACTAAGAGAAGAATTCTCTCTCTCCTGTTATCTTCTAATAAAGGGCATTTGTGAGGGCTCCACCCTCATGACCTAACCGCTCCCCAAAGGCCCACCTCCAAATACCATCAAATTGGGGGATGGTATTTCAACATATACATTTTAGGGAGACACACACATTCGGTCCATAACAAGCCCTTTGGACGAATTCTAATAAAGAATCCCAGAATTTGCTCCTGACTTACATGAGCTGGGTCTGATCAGAAAGCAAAGGGGTCCTGTCTTGGTGGAGGTCAAAGGGTCCGCCTGCCCCATCTTACTCGACCTTCCTAACTTTTAAGGAATCCTGACTCCATCTTGACTGGTTGCATCCCTTTTGATCCCAGAGTAGCCTGTCCTGTCTCATAGGCATTTTGCAAAGTGATGTAATTCCTTGTTCCCTCACTAACGCCCCTTCTAGGGCTCGAGCTCTGAGAGGGCGGGCCTGTCTCATCCACTCTTCTCTCCTCAGTGGCTGGCAGCAGACCTGGTCCATACTGTAGTAGGTGTGTAGTGAGCATTTGTCAAATAAGTGAGTGGAGCATGAGGTTGAGGACTGCATGCACAGGGGTCCAGACATGGAACTCTGGACTCCAATTAAAAAGAAAAATGACCAAAGACATTTTCAGAGTTCCTTGGGATCAGTCAAATGTTTTTTTAATGTGATTTCATTCCTGTATTCCTTCATTCATTTTCTCATTCTTTTTAAATTCACCTGTGAAGTAAATTTTTTTTTTTTTGAGTACCCATTCTGTGCCAGCTACTAGGTAGGAAGCTTATTTGAAATCTCAAACACAGGGGTCAGCAAACTAAGTCCCATGGGCCACATCTGGCCCACTGCTTGCTTCCACATGGCTCCTGAGATAATAGCTTTTACCTGTTTAAATGGTTTTTACAAAATTAAAAGAAGAATAATATTCGTGACTCATCAGATTTAGAGGAAATTCAAATTTTAGTTGTCCACTAGTACATTTTTTTTTAAAGATTTTATTTATTTATTTGGCACAGAGAGAGAGCCAGAGAGCACAAGCAGGGGGAATGGCAGAGGGAGAGGGAGAAGCAGGCTCCCCACTGAGCAGGGAGCCCGATGCGGGGCTCGATCCTAGGACCCTGGGATCATGACCTGAGCTGAAGGCAGACGCTTAACCATCTGAGCCACCCGGGCGCCCTTAGTACAGTTTTTTTTTAAAGATTTTTATTTATTTATTTGAGAGAGAGAGCACACAAGCAGGCAGAGAGGCAGAGGGAGAGGGAGAAACAGGCTAACTGCTAAGCAGGGAGCCCAACACGGGGCTTGATCCCAGGATCATGACCTGAGCCAAAGGCAGACACTTAACTGACTGAGCCACCCAGGTGCCCCCACTACTACATTTTTATTAGAAAAAAAGCCAGGTTCACTTGTTTACATATGCTGTCTAGGGCTGCTTTCACAGGATATGTGATTAATTTGACGTGTCAACTTGACTGGGCTAAGGGATGCCCAGATAACTGGTAAAACATTATTTCAAGCTGTTTCTGTGAAGGTGTTTCTGGGGGAGATGGATGCTTGATTCAATAGACTGAGTAAAAGATCACCTTCACCAATGTGGGCGGATATCATCCAATCTTTTGGGGGCCTGAATGCAACAAAAAAGGTAAAGGAAGGGTGAATTCCCTCTCTCCCTTGAGATGGAATGTCCATATTCTCCTGCCTTCTTCAGATTCAGACTGAATTATACTCCCAGTTTGCAGATGGTAGAGTGTGGGACTGCTTAACCCCCATAACCGTATGAGCCAACTCCCATAATAAACCTCCTCTAGATATCTCTGTATCTTTAGATAGATAGATGATGGATAGATGATAGATTAGATAGGTAGATAGAAGACAGATTAGATAGATGATAGATCGATCGATAGATATAGATAGATAGATAGATAGATAGATAGATAGATAGATAGATAGATAGATAGATGATTCTACTGCTTCTATTTCTCTGGAGAACACTGACTAATACCCAGGACCATGGCAGAGCTGAGTGGTTCTGACAGAAACTGTGTGGCTCATAAAGCCTAAAGTATTTATTCTCTGGCTCTCTGTAGGAAAAGTTTGCTGGCCCCCGCTCTAACACACAGAATGCACACTCAAAACACAAGGCACGCGCCCCTGATGTCCTGATTTTAAATGATGAGGGTACAATGACAGAGAAGGGCCAGCTAGGGCCAGGATCATCTCCAGGCAACGGTGGTGTGTGGATACCATGAGTCAGATAAGCAATGGGGCAGGAGTAAGTGAGATAGCTAGTGCAGCCCTGGCAAGCACAAGATCAAGTTCAAGAAGGTAACTGAGGCACAAATGGTCATGGAGACCGTAAGGGTCTAGGTAAGCACGTTTTCCACCGTGAGAGGCGGAGGATCAGCCTAACCAAGGCAGCGAAGGAAGCACCATGTCATTCCTATGGCAGAAGCTGCTGTTTGCTCACCCGTTTCTCTGGGCATGCGTGAGTGAGCAAGGCTCACAGGGCGTGCTTGCAGGTAGGGTGAACATTCCAGGGTGCAGCCTGGACACCCAGTAGAGCTGGACCAAAGTCAGGGGTTGGGGTATGGGGCGCGTCTCTTGGCAGGTTCACTCACTGCCAGGGTAGAGGGAGGGACTTCCTGGAAAGATACCAAAGCTCAAATTCACAACCCAAGGGAATGGATTGAAGCTATTAACAAGTGCTTCCACAGTCAGGATTGCTGAGTACTTATCTTCTTGGCATCTGAATGCACTAATGCAAACATGGAATATATGTTGCAAGAAGGGGAAAAAATAACAAGGCGGCACCCATTTCCACTCTTGATTTCAAACAACGTCACTTTATATGGCGACAACCTGCAATTTCTTAGGGGAAGTCTTGCTGTAAAGTGAGCTGACATTCCTTTGCGATGGGAGAGAGAATAAAAATCTCATCAATGCTTTGGGGTAGGATATTGATTTTCGTTCCATCTCTCCCTGGCAGATCAAGAAAACTGAGTTAGGCATGTTAATGGAGTAGAAGCCAGAAGGTTAAATATGGGTGGTTCTGCACCATTAACCTCAGGGAACTGTCAAGATGCTTCATTTTCATATTGGTGTCGTCCAACTACTCCTTTAAATAAGAGGGAGCTGGGACTGACAGCCTCAATTTCTTAAGGCAGGAATTTTAAGGCCATTGTGTATTTTTATTCGTTAATGGATTTATTCTGCTTAAATATTCAGAAAAAGGAAAGCACAGCTCCTTATAGAATATGGGTTCTGCCAGAGACTTCTTTAAAACGTAGAACATTAAGCAAATTGATGGACTCTTTTAATATTTAGGAAGTTATGTAAAAGCAGGGAATGGGAAATGAAGACATTTTTATTCGAATGGAAAAAAAAAAAAAAAAAAACCCAGAGAAACCACAAAGAAATATTTTTTTAAGTGGCTTAGTCTGTCTTTTGTCTCCTTCCTGTTGTAATCAGGGAAAGAAAAGAAAGAAGCCAGGACATATCTACTCCACACCACCTTCCTTCCCTCCCTCTGCCTCGAGGGAAGAGGATAAACAAGACCTTGTGTTCTCCAGAAGGTCACTTCAGTTACGAGAGTCCGCGAGATGCAGCCTGGATCTTAGGAAAAGAACTTGGTTTGTATAACTCAGTCTGATCTCTGCTCTGATCCACCACTTACTGTCTACAAATAACTTAATTTAGTCCATTCTAGCTTCTGGTCTAGGGATTTCTAGCTCTGTCCAGTCAAAGCCCTTTATCTGAGTTTCCTTCCCTCTTCCCTGCTGTTGCTGATCAACAAAGCACCTGCCTCAGCCAGGTGTTGAGTCTGAGAGGAGAGATGTCCTGTGTGAAGGCCTCTTGTAACTCTCCCTTTGTCATCAGCAGCTGCTGCCCTCATGGGGTCTTTTTCTCCATTTGGCACAGAAGGGACCTTTGGGGGGAGGGGGTGGGTGGCATACCCAATTGCAGTGTAGAGGCTTGGCATGGATGCTTCTGCCCAGATGCAGCCTCATATCTGGCAAGGAGCCCAATACATGACTTTGATGCGTTTCCTTTCATTGGCCAGGCAACTTCCAAGGGCTGGTCAGAGCAACCTTTCAGCTACTTTCTGCCCCTCGGAAAATTTTGAGCTCCCCCTCATACCATTCCCAGTCCACAGACAACTGCGGTCCATTTGACTCTCTCATATTTAAATAGACCATCCGCCTCCTTTTTAAATTTTTTGCCCAGGGCTGCCACTTTCAAATAACAGCTGAGAGTCAGCATGTCAGCCTTCCTTCCTTCACATGCCCCGGAACTTTGAGGGGATCCTTCTTCTCCTCTCTCCTCCCAACTTTGCCCACCTTCCATCTTGCTTATCACTCTATTTTTTTTTTCTTGCATTTTCCATCCTCTCCAATTGAAGTTTGTTTTTTTAAATTTCCTATTATTGGTTTTCATCTATTCTCCCATAATTTTTGTTTCACAATCAAGAATAGGGTTTTTGTTTTTGTTTTTGTTTTGACCTAGAAATTCACTTCTGGCATCTTTGCTGTTGGCAGGTTTCTTTGCCAGGTGGGGTGGGTCCAGGCTACCAGAGAGGTGGAGGGAGCAGAATGAGGTTCATTCAGTGAACACCTCCCATGTCCAGGGACTCTCCTGGGATCTTTTAATAAATTAATTTTTGCACAAAAGAACAAATTGATGGGATTACAGGATATCTTGTTTCTGTCTTGACATATACTTAGCAAGATAGGATGAGTAATATTTTTGAAGGGCTGGCCCAAATGCAGTCCTTTGGTTGAGCACTGTAGCTGGTCAATTGCTTTGCAGGGTACACCCAGCAACCAATTTCTGTCTTTCCTACCACTACCTCTTCCGACCTGTTTTGTTCCCATGTTTTTCCCTGCCTCTGGCTGAAATCCCAGAAAGTTCCCAGAGTTTTCTGGCTACTTTTCTTTGTGTAATAATGATAATACAACCCAGGCCACTCTAACATCAAAACTCTGGGCTCTTCTTCAATTGAAAAGTTCTTCCCTCCCTCTGCTTGCGCCCATCTGGCTTGGAAGTCTGAGGCAGGAGAAGAGACACGTCCAGCTTCTTCCCCATTTCCTCTCACTGCCTCCTCTTGAGTTCCCTAGCCGGGGTGATGCTGTTTTACCAGGCGTTGGTATGCTTCAGCTGTGTCTCAATGAGCACTTTGGCTTCTTTCTTGTGCCATGTAGTTTTGGAGAGTTCCTTTAGAATCCTTACCTGCTGCTGAGGTCTGCTACCTGCAGTTCCATTGATTAGGTGATACCTTATTTACCTAACTACTAAGACTCCCTCAACCCCTGGTTTTTGTTGGGTCACCTCTATTGGGGTCACCTTGCTCCTCTAGGTTTCTTGGGCAGGGTCCATTTGAAAATGACTTATGGCCAACTCCTTTCCCATAAGCTCATGGGACCCAAAGCAACATGGACACATCCTTAGCAAACGGAGATGGCAGACTATGCCTAATGCAGCTGTCTTTTGCTCTCCTGCCATCACTGGGCTCCTCCCACTATTTCTTCTTCAAGTATGAGGCAACTACCAGCCCATGTTGCCCCAAATTCTATGGGAAAAAATCAAGCCTCTGAGTTTTTCTCCTGAAGTTCCCATCATGGCTTAAGAGGAGGGAGGAGCGTTTTATTTCTCTGTCCCTTGGGTAAGAGAACAGAAACATTGCCCTCTGGAAACAAAGTTTTATATGTTCATCTTACTCCTTAATCTTCTGAGCCTCCCATTAATAACCTTGGGTGGGTGATGGGATGATGCAGGCATATGAATTTTGGGCCACCTCTTATATAAGTCTTGCATAAACAGTCTAGCACCTCACCATAAAAAGGAGAGTGGGTGGTGCTTGGCACCTATTCTTCTTGTCCTTGGACGTCTTTGCTGAAATTTATGAAATAGCAGGAAAAATCTTTCTCTCCCTTGTTAGACTGTCCTAAGAAGCAGTTGCTTATGTATAAGCTTCTTGTCCTACAAAAAAGAGCACCTGATTCCAAGTCTCACTTGATACCAATTGAGGACCAGCCCAATGATACACCCTCACATTGGCTCTTCTGCCCCTCCCTGGCTCACTCCCTTTTTTCCTCACCCCTGTCCCCTGGTGTTGTGGTACTTGCTTAGAAGACATAAGCCTGTGCTTTGGGCTCTGCTTTCTGGGGAAGCCAGGCAAATATGACCAGCAAGTGAAAAACTGCTAGATGGTGGGGAGAACACAAGGTGGAAAAGGAAATATGGTTCTTCTCAAATTTGTTGAGCCTTTGGAAATACATGTTGGGTTAACCACAGCTGAGAGGAGGAACAATGACTGGAAAGCGTCTCCCTAGACCAGTCTTAGGACATCTATGGTGCCTCCCTCTATTGTTTCCTTGACTGGGCCACTAATCCATTTCTTGCTCATGATCTGGGTTGTAACAAGGACTTGAGGAAATAAGGGCTCTTCTTGGGAAGATCAAAAGTCTTCATTGGGAAATACGTGATCACAGAGATGGCATCTCTTCCTTAAATCTCTCTACTTAGTTCCCAACCCATAGTGAGCTAATAAGTCCCTTAGACAGAGAGAAAGACCACTGAAGATCAATTGTTCTCTGCTTTTTGCTCTTTGTCTTTCTAGGCTAATGGGGGTAGCTATGAATGTACTTTTTTTTTTTTTTTTTTTTTTTTTTTTTAACTCCTGGCTCTTTTATCCATTCTATACTACAGGTCACTTCTTAACTTTCCACTAAGTAGGAGTCAAAAAGTACATAAGAAAGAAGTCTGCCGTGTTCAAGGTTAATTAACTTTGCATTAAAACAGGTATATGAGCACCCACGCATTCTCAAACACACAGACACCCATCTATCCACATTCTTGGATAAATATTCTCTTATTAAAAGTAGCTGAAACTCTGGGGAAATGAACTGATGTTATAAAGAAAAAAAAATTGTGTTGGCCGTGGCCCTGAGATAAGCATCAGCTATAGATTTGAATCATGCTGGGAGGAACGCACTTCCCGCTGGGAGTAGTAAAACCATGGCAGCTCTGGCATCTTGCCCAGAGGCACTGTCTCCTGATGCCTTGTGTTGGGATTCTGTTCAGAGATTCTTGATGTCCCATTCTTAACAGCAGACATGATGTTTTGATTAAGTCCAAACAAGAAGACTGAACGATTATCTAAGGAATTTGGTACTATCTCTAGTACTACTGGGCGATGTTTTGACCTCCACAAAGGCTCTATCATCCCTTGATTTGTTTCAAGTCGGCATCTCATTAGCCGTGAGTGCAGATCCAAGTTGTGTCAGACAACCAAGACAGAGACTATTTCCATCATCCATCTTTAACTTAAAGAGCATAATTTAATAGTGAAGAGTTAGCAAGTCTGTGGCTCACAGATTTTGTGAGTCTCTCAAGGTGTAGCAGGAGAAGAAGCAGAAATGGATAAAAGAAGAGTAATAGAAGCATCAGAGAGCATATGGGAATGGTCAGGAAAAATGGGGGACCGTTCTCAGTCTGTCCCAAACTAGCAAAATAACTTTGGCCACATGACCTTCAACTTTTGGGGGCCTAGAGCTTACTTATCTGAAAAGTGAAAAGACTGAGATTGACCAGGGATTAGATACTCAAATGCCTAGAGTCACTCACATGGATGGGGTGCCCAGGTGGGGTATATGCAAGTACACTGTGGGAGCAATATGGATGGTTCTGAACAGCAAAGCATGCCCTGCTTTGTGAACCTTGGAGCCCATCCCACCCCACCTGTTTTCTAAAGAGAGCAACTGACGCTCAGCTTTAACCTATAGTTGCCATGAAGGAATACAGACTCGATGATATCAGGTGTTTTCATTTGCAGAGAAATTAGAAATCCAGTTTTTTATGTGAAATCCCCCAGTTTTTAAAAGCCAACTTAAATTACTCACACACATTGTATTGACCAGTCAAAACATGTCTACGCTATACCTAATTTTTGGAACACTACTTGTGGATCTCTGAACTAGATTAACATTTTTGAAGTGTGTTCCTGTAGAGTAGATGAGTAGATGCTAATAGATGGAACTGACAAAAAGAAAAAAAAAAAGGAAAGAAAGAAAGAGAAAGAAAAAAAAGGGGGTTAAATAAGTTTTGAAAACCCTGGGTTAAACTAATTAAATATGTTTCTTTACTGTAGGGCTTGTCAGGGCCTTTAATATTCTAAGGCTATGCTGTTCAATATGGCAGCCACTAGATGCATGTGGCTATTGAGGGCTTGAAATATGGCTTTCTCTACTGAGATATGCTGTCAATTAAAATACACACCAGATTTCACAGATTTAGTATGAAAAAAATGTAAAATATCTCATTAATAATTTTTATATTGATTGCGTGTTTGAATATTAATATTTTTGATATATGGGGTTACATAAAAATATTATTAAACTTAAATTTATTTTTTTAAATGTGGCTCTCTGAATATTTTAAATTACAAATGTAACTCACATTATAATTCTCCTGGACAGAACTGGTCT
The DNA here is from genome assembly GCF_011800145.1 of Mirounga leonina. Lineage (NCBI taxonomy): Eukaryota > Metazoa > Chordata > Mammalia > Carnivora > Phocidae > Mirounga > Mirounga leonina. The sequence goes on along the minus strand of NW_023270777.1, from coordinate 7,550,889 downwards.
AATGTATCCTGTGATCATCCAAGAGATGGACAGAGTATGAGCATTTCCAAAATTTATTTGACTTCAGATTCTTTTCATTCAGGGAGCAACTCATGAAACTAGTATTTCATGGGATATACTATTCTGAGATGAAGGAGCAGCACTGCCCTTGATTTTGGTCTGTGGCCCACATGGCCAGAGCCTGTGAGATGGCATTCAGGGCACCCCAGCCCAGGTTTGGCCAGCATTCTGGCCTCCTTGTCCATTCAAAACTACTTCACCCATTTCTTCCTTAATTTTAAAAACACTTTATTCAATTTATTAATGAATTATAATTTATATCAATTTATCAACATACTATAAAATACATCCAATTTGATGAGCTTTGACAAATGAATACACCTGCACAACCATCACCACAATCAAGACAAAGAATATTTCCATCATCCTAAAACATCCTTTTGAATTTTTTTGTTTTGTTTTGTTTTGTTTTAGTTAATCCCCACCTCTCAACATGCAGCTGGTGTGACCATTAGTCTGCTTTCTCCTCCTGGTCTTTTGACCTCTGATTTTTTTTTTCTCTCTCTCTCTCCCTTCCTCCCACCATTTGGGTCGAATACAGTCATTCCAACTAGAAGACAGTCATGTCTGGGAGGTCACAGAATCTTTTCTTACACAGGTTTTTTCATCTCCATTTTGGATCTGGGCTTTTTCAGCCACTCTAAACTGCTCCATTAGCTCTTGGTGACATAGCTTCCTGGAGCGTTTCCTGGTATCCGTCGGTCTGATCACAGTTTCTATTGAGTCAGATCCAATTCCTTCCAAAGGGGTAAATCAGCCAGGTAGCAAGAAACCAGATAATATGCCTTATGTATTATGAGAAAATAAGCTTCTAGAGCCTAGAATCTTGACTATGTGGTATAAGCTTGGTTCAATCCCTTGTTCAATTTCCACTGGGCAATTGTGATGGGTGAGCCAGTCTCTGCCACAGATGAGAGAGGTGGGTGGAAAGTGTTAAGGCAATGAAAAAGTGAAAAAAGGAGTCAGGGCAGAAGGAAGTCAAGGAAATGGTACAGCAGTTCTCAGTATGGCCCGAACATTAGAATTCCCCTTGGAGCTTTGAAAATGTAATCGATGTTCAGGCTAAACTTTAGAGACTCTAATTTCATTGGCTTTATATTAAAATTTTAAAATATGACCAGTCTTAAGATCCACAAGCACAGTGAGATCTACCCAATTTTTCTATCTTGGTGAATCATCCATAGGGATCTTCTTAGATTTAGAACTTTGGCCAGAACTTGGCTTGTGACCTCCCAGACTTCATGTGGAGACAGTTGGCAGAACAGCCATCCTATGATGGGTTCTTGGGATGAGTTCAGGCAGAAATAAGACCAGGACAAAATCTGTCCAATGGTGTCTAGATAGTGGTGCTGCCCCCCAAACTGATCCTGACATAGGACTCATCCCACTTTCTTCCCCTTACAACCAAGGGCCAGTAACAAGAGGAGAATATGCCTCTGCATATCCCTGGGGTAGAGGGAGAGTGTACCATAGGCAAAATTATTAAGGAAAGAGTAGATATTTACAGGGAAACTGTAGATAGCTCATCATGGCTGCAGTATAAAGTTTGGAGATGTGGCAAGTGACCATGTTAGACAGGGAAACAGCTGGGCAGGGATCTTGGGCGCCATGCAAGTGGATTCACATTTTATCCTGGGGAGGTGATGAGGCCATTACAAACTTTGCACTTGTGAGTCAAGGGTCCAAAATAATGGCGAGCAAGCCTGCTCTGACCAGAGGGACTAGAAAAGAGGTGGTTGGCATGGTCTAGTTCTTTATTATGGTCATGAATATCCATTTTCCCGCTCCAAGGCTATACTGGAAGAAGCCCCCACACCTGAGGAAGACAGTCTGATGCCTGGTTCTTTCTAGTCCTTAGAATTCCCGCCACAGCATTAGGACCACGCTGGAAACCTGGTGAGAGGCCAGGTTATGCTTTGAGTTGTTTGGGGCAGCAAAGCACCACTGAGGATTTAGAAGCCCCAGGACCATGGGCATTCTGGGTGGTGGTGCCTCATGGTGGTGCAAATCTCTGAACAGAGCATTTGTTTCAAAACTCTACTAAGACCTTTTACAATAAAATGCCAGCATTTGTAGTTGAGGGTTATTTCCACCATGGGCAGCTATATATGAATTCTAACAGGGCTGCCATTGCTCCCAGCCACCTTTTTTCATCTTGACTTATCACTTTCAATTTGAGTCACACAGGAAATCAGTCCGGTATTTTTGAATTTACTTCAATTTATCATGAAAGGGATGAAAGCATCCTTATTATAGTGAAACTTCATCTTTTTGTGACCCCAACACTGCACGGAGGCACTGACCTGATTCTCCTTCCTTGGCTCCAATTGTCTGTTGCCTGTTTCCAAACCTCAAATCCCACACAGAGGATTAAGATCTGCCGCAGGCTCTGGAGGAATTTACAAAAGAGGTATTTTCAACACTCACTTCTGTAAATTCTGGAACATTTGTTAAGAATCTATTCATTACCTTATAGTAGCACCTCATAAAGTTGCCCTGGAATCCAGATCTGGCCCCTGAGAAGTGTCAGTGAGAATGGTTTCTTCAAGGGAGCTTTTACTAAACAGACCTCTGGCTCTTCCCTGAGCTGGTTGTGTCTGCGAGGGAGCCATCTCTTGCATGGCTCATCTCTTCCTCTCGCAGATGGTCTGGAATTGGCAATGATCAAGCCATTTTCCCCGTCGCTCCCCCATAGACAGGAAGCCTCTCCATGAGATGCAAAGGCTCTCTGCATTTCTTTAATAAAAGAATCACGTATGGAGTGAGACCACAAATATTGCTGCATCTGTGTTACTCCTGCAAAGGAGGCTGACCAGTTATTACTTCTTATTCTAACTGACATGAACTCAGAAATGTCTTTGCACTTAAACCTGTGTTGGATCCATGGACGTTCAGGTCCTGGGATGGGCTGGCAGAAATCTTAAGGGCAGCAGAGGCATATTATTGAGCAGAAGTACAGGTCCTCCAAGGGACTCATGGGACCCTAACAGCCTTTGTAGCTCTGTCTGGACCACTCATTAAAGGCTTCCAAAATTTTCTGAACTTGCTACTTGGTTAAAGCCTTTGGACACTGATCCCAGAGGGCCACACAAACTGACTCTTGCTTTCCCTTAGATTTGGCCTCGCTTCTGTAGATACCTTGTGCCCAGTATCCGCCTGCCTCCATGTCTGTCCAACTTTACTCTCCTAAAGATTTGGTGATTTCTCCTCATCTCTTACCTCGTCCCCCACTGCATTCTTGTGTTGGGTGTTTTATAGCAATGAGTACCCAACTCTTCCTTTAAGCAATCCTTCCTTGAGATCCAATTTCTGCAGATGCTGAATATGTAAACCAATGCAGACTTAAAAGCCTGCTTGACCCTGATGTGTTTCAGATTTACCAATAGATTACCAATTTTAATCACATGTTTACAACATCTAGGATATGCCCTAGATTATTCTGTGTACTACCTAGATTCAGAATTAGAAGGTTTGGGGTTCAGTCCGGGAATCTGCATTCCAAGTGTCCCTGGTGATTCTGATGTAGGATTTTAAGTGTCTCATGAATTAAATTTTTTAAGAAATTTGGACCATGTTTTGAGAGACACTGTCATATGGTCTTAAAATACTATAGTTTAAAAAAAATACTGCTTAAGAGGATGGTTTGCATACGACTCACAGGGTTTGACCCAATTACAAAGTGCACTAGGAGGGAAGGTGCTGTATCCCCAGGTTCTATCATAATGCTGACATAGAATAAGCATTCAGGAAATCTTTTTTGGGTGGATAAATGAAAAATCAAGTTAATGAATGAGTGAATGAATTCTAATGTCTTTCACTTTGCTTGTGGCTTCCCACTACTACAATTCCTTAGTATAACTTGGATTCATGTCCCAATCTTAGGGAGAGGTGAGATGCAAATAAAATCTGAAAGATATTTTCATTAAAAACTTGTAAGACATCAGGAATGTAACAGCATTGCTTAGCCATTTATGTAATAAATGGGGTGAGAAGCATTCTCTCTTGTTGTGCTGGGAATACAGAGCTGCTTTGATGTCCAGAGGGCAAGTGATCCTTTGAATTCTCCAAGCCTTACCTACCTGCAGGAGTGGATGTGAAGCTGAGTGGTGAGATGCAAGCAGCGTTGGCCAGCAGCAGGTGGCTGGCCAGTGGATAAAGGGCACAGTGGCAAAGTGCCTTTGTTGCCCCTTCCATGCAGTAGAAGACTCAGAATTGTATATCACCAAAGAGTTCTTACAGAGCGGAAGAGAAAGGATTGGCAGGCACCATGTGGTAAATGATGTGACAATTTGTGAGCTATTTCTGGACATTCCTTGTAATAAATGATGAAGTCTTGGCAGAAAACTAAGGCAGTGCTTCTTAAACTTTAGTGTACACCTGGGGATCTTGCAGCTTTTGATTTAATGGGTCTGGGGTGGGGATTGAACTTCTGAATTTCTAAGGAGCTCCCAGGTGATGCTAATGCTACTGGTCCGTGGACCACACTTTGAGTAGCAAGAATCTAAAGAAATTATAATTTAAGGTGATGATAAGAGCCAATGAAGTAAAGGTTCTTTCTATTAATAGGGTGCCATGAGTATGCCCACATCGGTACTGTTTGGGGAAAATCTAGATGATATTTATGAGTGAGATGTAAATTCAGTGTCAGGAGAACTTACCAAAACAGGTGTAACAATCTACCAAGGGCCCTGACGGACAACATTCTTGAAGAGAGAAGTATTTGGGGGTGGTTTTCTGAACATCTTAGCAGAACCAATATGGGGGAATGCTCTCTCTAGAAGAGGATAGGAATTGTAAAAAAAGAAAAAGAGAACAAGCATTTGGCTGTCTTTCCCATCCTGATTCCTTTTGTTGTCAAAAATACGCAGTGTCGAGGCACCTGGGTGGCTCAGTCATTAAGAGTCTTCCTTTGGCTCGGGTCATGATCCCAGGGTCCTGGAATTGAGCCTGATCGAGCTTCGCATTGGGCTCCCTGCTCGATGGGAAGCCTGCTTCTCCCTCTCCCACTCCCCCTGCTTGTGTTCCCTCTCTAGCTGTCTCTCTCTCTGTCAAATAAATAAATAAAATCTTAAAAATAAAACAAAACAGAATACGCAGTGTCAGACCAGAGAGGTGAATAGGGGGCATGCGTTGTGTTGGTGGGAGTTTGGAGCTAGAGTGGTGGCTGTTTGTTTACAAAATGGTTATGTGTTAAAAACTCATCGAGTTATACAATTTAAATTGGTGCAGCTTATTGCACATAAATTATGCCTCAGTGAAATGATAAAGCCCGTATTCAGCGTTTCCATTATAACTATGTCAATCTTGTTCACTTTGAAGCTGAATATTTTGCTATTCCTGTATTTCCTTTTCTATATGCATTTTTATTTTGCATAGAGTTAATCATTGCTTTTTTTATTTGTGAAGTTTTCCTTGAGCCTATGATGGTCTTCCAACATTTCTAAAGTTCTGTACAATGTTTCTCAGCACAAATTTCCACATGAAAAGAAGAACCTGTCAAATAATCATTTTCTATTCTTTTATTGGAGGACATTTCTCCTCAAACCATCCATCCTCATACCGTAACAGGGATTGGAAAAATTTTTTAAAGTTTTATTTATCATTTTGGGTGGGGGGGGCAGAGGGAGAGAATCTCAAGCAGAGTGCAGAGCCCAAAGTGGGGCTCAATCTCACAACCCCGAAATCATGACCTGAGCCAAAATCAAGAGTCAGATGCTTAACTGACTGAGCCACACAGGTGTCCCAGGGATTGGAATTTTTAAGTTATTTTCCAGCCACATGCTATTCTGCATCTTTCTTTCATCAATTCCTTGGGACTTGCCTTCATTTCTCTTTCAAATATTGAATCCTCTCTGTCCTAACTTCTTCACTTTTGGTATACCACATCTTCTAGTAGTTTTCTTAGAAATGGCACAAATTGATGTACTATATGTTGGCTAATTAAATTTAAATTAAAAAAAATTTTTTAAAGGCACAAAAGAAAATACTTTCTTTTTATAGATTTTTGAATGTCTGAAAATGTCTGTGTTCTACTCTTATGCTTGACCGATAGTTTGGCTGGGTATGGAATTCTAAGTTGGAAATAATTTTCAATTTAAAAAAATGAAGGTATTGTTCCATTACTGTGTTTGAGGAATCTGATGTGATTTTATTCTCGAATCTTGAAATAGAACTTTTCTGCCTCTCTGGCAACTCTTCAGATCTTCTCTGGCATTCTAAAATTTCACAGAAATGTGCCTTAATGTTGATAGTTTTCACTTATTGTGTGGGTACTTTGAGGGCCTTCTTAATTTGGTGATTCATGTCATTTAGCTCTGGGGAATTTTGTGTATTATTAATTCGATAAGTTTTTTTCATATTCTTGGCATTCCTAACTGTTGGTTGTTAGACCTCTTGGGTCAACCTTCTAATTTTCTCTCTCTCTCTTTTTTTTTTTTCTAATTTTCTTTTCTATCCTATTTTCCTTCTAATTTCTTTATTTCTTTTATTTTTCAGAGAGATTTCCAATTTTATCTTCCAATACTTTATAAAAAATTTACCTGGAAAAAAATTAATCATCAGTAAAACTTTTTGGTTTTATAATTTGAAAAATAGTATTCTTATTTTGTTTTATTTTATTTTGTCTTCTCTCTGGAAGAAAGCTTCGTGATGTCAAATTTTTTTTTTTTTTAATCTGTTTTGGTCACTACTATATCGCTTATATGTAGAAAAATGTTTGGCACACTATTTTTTTTTTTTAAAGATTTTATTTATTTATTTGAGAGAGAGAATGAGAGAGAGCACATGAGAGGGGGGAGGGTCAGAGGGAGAAGCAGACTCCCTGCTGAGCAGAGAGCCCGATGCGGGACTCGATCCAGGGACTCCAGGATCATGACCTGAGCCGAAGGCAGTCGCCCAACCAACTGAGCCACCCAGGCGCCCTCTTTGGCACACTATTAACACTCAGTAAACATGTGTTTAATAAATGAATGGGCCTCTCTGGAGATATGAATTAGAGTTTCTCTGAAGCTGTTTCTTGAGCCCTGCATTGTCTGTATTGTTTGTTCTGGTCTCTGCCTTTTATGCTAGAAATTTTCTTCAAATGTCAGAGGACCTTTTGCTGTCTGTTAATTTTTGAAAATGAAGCTGGTTTTAAGTAAGAAGTGCTTGGAGTTTGCTCCACCCCCAAGCCCTGCAGCCTCACTGGATCAGGCTCATAGGGCTTAATAAGCGATGAGTTTCCCTCTTGGACCAGTTGGTTTTTTAAATCAGTGACACTATATATTAGCATCTACAGATATTTACTATTGGGGTTTTTAGTTTCTTGAGAGAATAATATCCTCATTTACTAACTTACTTATATATTTTGGGGGGAGACGAGGGCTAGGAAAAAGTATGGTGTGGTGAATAAACCTAACTATTGGTCAGAGGAGGACTAGGAGTCTCCCTGTTTTTACTTAATCCCCCTGATATGACCCTAGGCCAAAGAAGTTATACATTATAGCCAGTTGGTCAAATCCAGGACACCACCTGTTTTTATAATTAAAATTGTATTGGTACACAGACACACTCGTTTGTATAAGTATTATCTATGGCTGATTTTGTGCTACCATGTCACAGAGATCATATGGCTATGAGGCCTAAAATATTTACTATATGGATCTTTACTGAAAAAAAATATTTGCTGACTTCTATCCTAGACTCTCATCTTCACCTTCTCTGTGTCTGGTGGCCCAAAGTCCAAAGTTTCTGTAGTTTATTTTCTCCAGAAAATATACTTCCTGTTTCCTACAGGTGGAGAGAAAAGATAGGGCTTAACTGTGAGAAAGTATATTTAGGAGTTTAATTTCTTCTGGTTCTTGCATTTACACAAGCCTCATGGTTTTGCAATCCCTCACAATCTTTAGCAGGTGCTACCAGTTTATTAATTTCATCAAAGATTCTTCAAGGTGATGATTAGTATGCTACTCTGTGAATGTCCTGGTTTGACTGTCCTCAGCTTTTCTGAGTCATTTTCCATTTTTTCATTCAGTCCTTGTCCTCATATATTTTGGTGTAGGGCTCATGGGAGTCTCTTCGTTTTACTCAAATGTATTTCTCCTTCTTATTCTTTTTATTGACTTAAAGTGATACAATTATCTTTTTTTAATTTATTATTTTTCATTATTATGTTATGTTAATCACCATACATTATATCATTAGTTTTTGATGTAGTGTTCCATGGTTCATTGTTTGCATATAACACACAGTGCTCCATGCAGAACATGCCCTCGTTAATACCCATCACCAGACTAACCCATCCTCCCACTCCCCTCCCCTCTAGAACCCTCAGTTTGTTTTTCAGAGTCCATCGTCTCTCATGGTTCGTCTCCCCCTCCGATTTCCCCCCCTTCATTCTTCCCCTCCTGCTATCTTCTTCTTCTTTTTTTTAACATATAATGTATTATTTGTTTCAGAGGTACAGATCTGTGATTCAACAGTCTTGCACAATTCACAGCGCTCACCATAACACATACCCTCCCCAATGTCTATCACCCAGCCGCCTCATCCCTCCCACCCCCCACCACTCCAGCAACCCTCAGTTTGTTTCCTGAGATTAAGAATTCCTCATATCAGTGAGGTCATATGATACATGTCTTTCTCTGTTTGACTTATTTTGCTCAGCATAACACCCTCCAGTTCCATCTATGTCATTGCAAATGGCAAGATCTCATTCCTTTTGATGGCTGCATAGTATTCCATTGTATATATATACCACATCTTCTTTATCCATTCATCTATCGATGGACATCTTGGCTCTTTCTACAGTTTGGCTATTGTGGACATTGCTGCTATAAACATCGGGGTGCATGTACCCCATCGGATCCCTACATTTGGTGATACAATTATCTTTAAGTTCAAATGGAAGTGTACATTTTTGAGAACAAAAATCAAACGAACCAAAAACTCAGACCTCAGAACACCATATAAATCCATGGTGATAACACCAATGTGTTACAAGCATGAGTATATTGATATTGATCGATTCAAAATGGTTTTGTGAATATAGTAAAATATCTCAGTATATGAGATAATAATATATATGACTGTTTGGTCAAGGTTTTTTGTGGCAGACAATGGAATTCAATCTTGGTAGCTTAAGTGAAAGAATTTATTAAGATAAGTTAGGTAGCTCCTAGAAACAATCTGGGAATATGAAAGAAAAATGGCTGAATGTTATGCAGCCAGAAAGAAGGCCAGTCATACCCAAGACTTTTCAAGAATTACCATTGCTGCTACTCTATTGCTTGGCGTTTATGGTAGAAGAACCTGAGAAACTTTTCACAGCTACCCCAAGAGAACAAAATATCTACTCTACTGTGTTTACCAGAAGAATGAAGATCCCTATGCAGCCAGTTATACTGCCCTCCTGGCTCCAAGACTTGCTTGGATTTGCCTATTTTGTGGCATGCACATCACATATGGAGCCACAATACAATTGATATGAGAATGTAAGATTTTAGCCTTCCAGACCCTCAATCTATATTGTAAGAAGGTAAACTAGAAGGGGGAGGGAGTGACTGCTGAGTGAGCCAGACCTTTATATCTTCCACAATGACAAAGGCAATGTGGCGCACATCGGAAAGAAACTAGGGCTGGACCCCTATCCCACATCATAAACAATCCAGAACAAAGAGGAGGGTATAAGAAAATTTGGTAAAAAAAAACCCACATGGACTAGAGATTTCAATGGAATATGCTTAGCAATATAATTCTTGTAAATGAATCTTAAACAACCTTCTTAAGCAAGATAGGAAGTCCAGAAACTACAGAACGAAATACTTTGACTACATAGAAGTGAAAAGTTTTGATTGCAAAAAAAGATGGCACAAGTGTTACTTACAGTGTGGCTGGTGGACCAGTGCCTGTCTATGTTTGCTATTGACCCTTGTCTTGATAAGTATAGACACTGAGAATAAGCATTTATAAACTTTTACAACAATTCAACATTGCCATGACATCTGAGTGTGTGATTTCGTATTTTATGAAATCTTGATCAGCTATGGATTGGAAATTTTAAAATTACTGGTCCTTTGCCACAGAGAATTTTGAGAAGCATTGCCATAAATAAGGTATATATATACATGTAGGAGCCCTGGAAAAAAGTGATTTACCGTGCAGCTGACAAAGTATTAAAATCTATAGTATACAAGGATTGTATAAATTGACGTGAAAAAATGAAAAAATGGATCAAGGAATAAGCTGTAATTCATAGAAGTAAAATCCACATATTCAATAAAATCTTATGTCATTTGAATTCATGAGTGGTCAGGGCTATGTTTCTACTCTTCAGACTTATAAAAATTGAAAAGAGCTATAATACCTATTTCTAATGTAGCTATGGGGAAATTCTCATACATCACTGGTGGAACTATGAATTATTATGGCCTTTTCAGGAAGCAATCTGACAGCACCCATAAAAATAAAAATAAATTGGACATACTTCTTGACTCAGCAGTATTCTTCCTGGGAACCTATCCCATCAAAATGAAAGCACCCATAAGTAAGCATATCCGCTCAAAGATGTTTACTGCAGCCCCATTCATAGTCACAAAAAACCAGAAGCAGAGTAAATGCCAATAATAGGGGAATGCTGAATAAGTTGTGGTCCATCTACCCCAGGGAAACTGACTAGTTATTAAAAAGAATGAATTAGAATTATACCATTTTATCTTGGCAGGATTTTTATGAAGTATCCTTAAGTGAGTAAAACAAGGTGACAAAATTGTTTAATATAATCTCATTTTTATGAAACAATAAATGAAAAATGCTGTATATATATCTATATCTATATGTATATTGATATATAATTAGGAGAAAATGGAAAAAATTAAAAGGAAATATACTAGGTTGTTAACATGGGTTATTGTGGGGTGTGCCGGTGAACATATAGATGGACCTGGGGAGGGGTTGGAAGGGAGACAAGAAAAAGCAAAAAAGACTGCATTATAAATCCCATCATGCATAGGAGGATTCAATTTATGTTCTAGAAGTATCCATTTTGTGTATATACACAAAACATTTTTTAACACAGTAGTTACAAAAGATGAGCTAACTTCGTATGAACCAACTTGTAGAGGTGGTCATGATAAAATGACTATAAAATAAAGTAAGTCAATGAGGAAATCAATCCGGAAATCGATAAAGAAAAGGCTAATATCTTGGTAGAAAAATGTTCAAAGGACATATACCAGAAATTCAATAGAAGGTAAATACCAATCACCACTTACCACGTGAGAAATGTGCAACTTGATTAATAATCAAAGATGCAAGGGAAGACACCATGAGATGCTTTTGTCCTAGGTCGGTTTTTGAAATATTATTATTATTATTTTTAATGCAACCATTGTTTATTTTGAATCAACGTATAGAGAAAACATGGACGAGTTAATTATGCATATAGAACAGAATGCAAATATCAGTCTTGACAATGCAAAATTAAAAATACAGGTGACAGAAAATGGGATGTAGAAAGGAAAGAAGAGCATTAGGGAAAAGCAGGGCCACTAATATCCTCATCTCACAGAATGGAGGGTCAAGAGATATTTAGTGTTGCTAAAACAAGAAATACAGATACAAGTATATTGTCTAAAGCTACACAAAAAAGCAAGGGGGTGATTGAAACTCTTACACATTGCTGGTGGGAATGTAAAATGGTGTGGTGTCCGTTGAAAGATGGGAGTACATAGATAAGAGTACGATATACAAAGATAGAGTGTATATTGCAAAGATAAAAATAAGGAGGTTGTGTCTTAAATTGATAGATCAAGAAATAGCTGCTTATGTATATTAGTAGAAATAAATGAAGGAACTAATTATCAGGAGAAACAAAAGAGGAGAGGGTCTGACATGGGACAAATGGAGCAAGAGACTGCTGGTTGTTATAATAAACACTTCTGCTCCTTGATTTTTTTTTAAATTTTTTTATTGTTATGTTAATCCCCATACATTACATCATTAGTTTTAGATGTAGTGTTCCATGATTCATTGTGCATAACATCCAGTGCTCCATGCAGAACGTGCCCTCTTTAATACCCATCACCAGGCCAACCCATCCTCCCACGCCCCTCCCCTCTAGAACCCTCAGTTTGTTTCTCAGAGTCCATCGTCTCTCATGGTTCGTCTACCCCTCCGATTCCCCCCCTTCATTCTTCCCCTCCCGCTACCTTCTTCTTCTTCTTTTTTTTTTTCTTAACATATATTGCATTATTTGTTTCAGAGGTACAGATCTGAGATTCAACAGTCTTGCACAATTCACAGCGCTCACCAGAGCACACACCCTCCCCAGTGTCTATCATGCAGTCACCCCATCCCTCCCACCCCACCCCCCACTCCAGCTACCCTCAGTTTGTTTCCTGAGATTAAGAATTCCTCATATCAGTGAGGTCATATGATACATGTCTTTCTCTGTTGACTTATTTTGCTCAGCATAACACCCTCCAGTTCCATCCACATCGTTGCACATGGCAAGATCTCATTTCTTTTGATGACTGCGTAATATTCCATTGTATATATATACCACATCTTCTTTATCCATTCACCTATTGATGGACATCTTGGCTCTTTCCACAGTTTGGCTATTGTGGACATTGCTGCTATAAACATCAGGGTGCATGTACCCCTTCAGATCCCTACGTTTGTATCTTTGGGGTAAATACTGAGTAGTGCCATTGCTGGGTCGTATGGTAGCTCTATTTTCAACTTTTTGAGGAAACTCCATACTGTTTTCCTGAGTGGCTGCACCAGCTTGCATTCCCACCAACAATGTAGGAGGGTTCCCCTTTCTCCGCATCCCTGCCAACATCTGTCATTTCCTGACTTGTTCATTTTAGCCATTCTGACTGGTGTGAGGTGGTATCTCATTGAGGTTTTGATTTGGATTTCCCTGATGCCGAGCAATGTTGAACACTTTTTCATGTGTCTGTTGGCCATTTGGATGTCTTCTTTGGACAAATGTCTGTTCATGTCTTCTGCCCATTTCTTGATTGGATTCTTTGTTCTTTGGGTGTTGAGTTTGATGAGTTCTTTATAGATTTTGGATACTAGCCCTTTATCTGATATGTCATTTGCAAATATCTTCTCCCATTCTGTCGGTTGTCTTTTGGTTTTGTTGACTGTTTCCTTTGCTTTGCAAAAGCTTTTTATCTTGATGAAGTCCCGATAGTTCATTTTTGCCCTTGCTTCCCTTGCCTTTGGCGATGTTTCTAGGAAGAAGTTGCTGTGGCTGAGGTCGAAGGGGTTGTTGCCTGTGTTCTCCTTTAGGATTTGGATGGACTCCTGTCTCACATTGAGGTCTTTCAACCATTTGGAGTCTATTTTTGTGTGTGGTGTAAGGAAGTGGTCCAGTTTCATTCTTCTGCATGTGGCTGTCCAATTTTCCCAACACCATTTGTTGAAGAGACTGTCTTTTTTCCAATGGACATTCTTTCCTGCTTTGTCAAAGATGAGTTGACCATAGAGTTGAGGGTCCATTTCTGGGCTCTCTATTCTGTTCCATTGATCTATGTGCCTGTTTTTGTGCCAGTACCATACTGTCTTGTTGATGACAGCTTTGATGATGATAGAGCTGGAAGTCCGTAATTGTGATGCCGCTGGCTTTGCTTTTCTTTTTCAACATTCCTCTGGTTATGCGGGGTCTTTTCTGGTTCCATACAAATTTTAGGTTTATTTGTTCCATTTCTTTGAAAAAAGTGGATGGTACTTTGATGGGGATCGCATTGAATGTGTAGATTTCTCTAGGTAGCATTGACATCTTCACAATATTTGTTCTTCCAATCCATGAGCATGGCACGTTTTTCCATTTCTTTGTGTGTGTCTTCCTCAATTTCTTTCATGAGTATTTTATAGTTTTCTGAGTACAGATCCTTTGCCTCTTTGGTTAGATTTATTCCTAGGGATCTTATGGTTTTGGGTGCAATTGTAAATGGGATCGACTCCTTAATTTCTCTTTCTTCTGTCTTGTTGTTGGTGTATAGGAATGCCACTGACTTCTGTGCATTGGTTTTATATCATGCCACTTTTCTGAATTCTTGTATGAATTCTAGCAGTTTTGGGGTGGAGTCTTTGGGGTTTTCCACATAAAGTATCATATCATCTGCAAAGAGTGAGAGTTTGACTTCTTCTTTGCTGATTTGGATGCCTTTGATTTCTTTTTGTTGTCTGATTGCTGTGGCTAGGACTTCCAATACTATGTTGAATAGCAGTGGTGATAGTGGACATCCCTGCCGTGTTCCTGACCTTAGGGGGAAAGCTCTCAGTTTTTCCCCATTGAGAATGATATTCACTGTAGGTTTTTCATAGATGGCTTTTATGATATTGAGGTATGTACCCTCTATGCCTATACTCTGAAGAGTTTTGATCAAGAAAGGATGCTGTACTTTGTCAAATGCTTTTTCTGCATCTATTGAGAGGATCATATGATTCTTGTTCTTTCTTTTGTTAATGTATTGTATCACGTTGATTGATTTGTGGATGTTGAACCAACCTTGCAGCCCAGGGATAAATCCCACTTGGTCATGGTGAATAATCCTTTTAATGAACTGTTGGATCCTATTGGCTAGTATTTTGGTGAGAATTTTTGCGTCCAAGTTCATCAGGGATATCGGTCTGTAATTCTCCTTTTTGATGGGGTCTTTGTCTGGTTTTGGGATCAAGGTAATGCTGGCCTCATAAAATGAGTTTGGAAGTTTTCCTTCCGTTTCTATTTTTTGGAACAGTTTCAGAAGAATAGGTATTAATTCTTCTTGAAATGTTTGGTAGAATTCCCCTGGGAAGCCATCTGGCCCTGGGCTTTTGTTTTTTGGGAGATTTTTGATGACTGCTTCCATTTCCTTAGTGGTTATAGGTCTGTTCAGGTTTTCTATTTCTTCCTGGTTCAGTTTTGGTAGTTGATACATCTCTAGGAATGCATCCATTTCTTCCAGGTTATCTAATTTGCTGGCATAGAGTTGCTCATAATATGTTCTTATAATTATTTGTATTTCTTTGGTGTTGGTTGTGATCTCTCCTCTTTCATTCATGATTTTTTTGATTTGGGTCATTTTTCTTTTCTTTTTGATAAGTCTGGCCAGGGGTTTATCAATCTTGTTAATTCTTTCAAAGAACAAGTTCCTAGTTTCGTTGATCTGTTCTGCTGTTCTTTTAGTTTCTATTTCATTGATTTCTGCTCTGATCTTTTTTATTTCTCTTCTCCTGCTGGGTTTAGGCTTTATTTGCTGTTCTTTCTCTAGCTCCTTTTGGTGTAGGGTTAGGTTGTGTACTTGAGACCGTTCTTGTTTCTTGAGAAAGGCTTGTATTGCTATATACTTTCCTCTTAGGACTGTCTTTGCTGCATCCCAAAGATTTTGAATAGTTGTGTGTTCATTTTCATTGATTTCCATGTATTTTTTTAATTCTTCTTTAACTTCCTGGTTGACCCATTCATTCTTTAATAGGATGCTCTTTAGCCTCCATGTATTTGAGTTCTTTCCGACTTTCCTCTTGGGATTGAGTTCTAGTTTCAAAGCATTGTGGTCTGAAAATAGGCAGGGAATGACCCCAATCTTTTGGTACCAGTTGAGACCTGATTTATGACCTAGGATGTGATCTATTCTGGAGAATGTTCCATGGGCACTAGAGAAGAATGTGTATTCCGTTGCTTTGGGGTGGAATGTTCTGGATATGTCTGTGAAGTCCATTTGGTCCAGTGTGTCATTTAAAGTCTTTATTTCCTTGTTGATCTTTTGCTTAGACGATCTGTCCATTTCAGTGAGGGGGGTGTTAAAGTCCCCCACTATTATTGTATTGTATTGTATTGTTGTATGTGTTTCTTTGCTTTTGTTATTAATTGCCTTATATAATTGGCTATTCCCATGTTAGGGGCATAGATATTTACAATTGTTAGATCTTCTTGTTGGATAGACCCTTTAAGTAGGATATAGTGTCCTTCCTCATCTCTTATTACAGTCTTTGGTTTAAAATCTAATTTGTCTGATATAAGGATTGCCACCCCAGCTTTCTTTTGGTGTCCATTAGCATGGTATATGGTTTTCCACCCCCTCACTTTCAATCTGGGGGTGTCTTTGGGTCTAAAATGAGTCTCTTGCAGACAGCATATCGATGGGTCTTGTTTTTTAATCCAATCTGATAGCCTGTGTCTTTTGATTGGGGCATTTAGCCCATTTACATTCAGGGTAACTATTGAAAGATAGGAATTTAGTGCCATTGTATTGCCTGTAAGGTGGCTGTTACTGTATATTGTCTGTGTTCCTTTCTGGTCCATGTTGCTTTTAGGCTCTCTCTTTGCTTAGAGGAACCCTTTCAAGATTTCTTGTAGGGCTGGTTTCGTGTTTGCAAATTCCTTTAGTTTTTGTTTGTCCTGGAAGCTTTTTATCTCTCTTTCTATTTTCAATGACAGCCTAGCTGGATAGAGTATTCTTGGCTGCATATTTTTCTCATTTAGTGCTCTGAATATATCCTGCCAGTCCTTTCTGGCCTGCCAGGTCTCTGTGGATAGGTCTGTTGCCAATCTAATGTTTCTACCATTGTAGGTTACATATCTCTTCTCCCAAGCTGCTTTCAGGATTTTCTCTTTGTCTCTGAGATTCGTAAGTTTTACTATTAGATGTCGGGGTGTTGACCTATTTTTATTGATTTTGAGAGGGGTTCTCTGTGTTTCCTGGATTTTGATGCCCGTTTCCTTCCCCAAATTAGGGAAGTTCTCTGCTATAATTTGCTCCATTGTACCTTCTGCCCCTCTTTCTCTTTCTTCTTCTTCTGGGATCCCAATTATTCTAATGTTGTTTCGTCTTATGGTATCGCTTATCTCTCGAATTCTGCCCTCGTGATCCAGTAGTTGTTTATCTCTCTTTTTCTCAGCTTCTTTATTTTCCATCATTTGGTTCTTCTATATCACTGATTCTGTCTTCTGCCTCATTTATCCTAGCAGTTAGTGCCCCCATATTTGATTGCACCTTGTTAATAGCCTTTTGATTTCTACTTGGTTAGATTTTAGTTCTTTTACTTCTCCAGAAAGGGTTTCTCTAATAACTTCCATGCTTTTTTCAAGCCCAGCTAGATCTTTAAAGTCATGATTCTGAACTCTAGATCTGACATCGTACTAATGTCCGTATTGAGTAGGTCCCTGGCAGTCGGTACTACCTCTTGTTCTTTTTGTTGAGGTGATTTTTTCCGTCTTGTCATTTTGTGCAGAGGAGAATAGATTAATGAGAGAACAAAATGCTAGCAGAGTAACCACGTCCCCAGAAAATATACTCTAAACAAATCAGAAAAGACCTGAAGCAGTGGGAAAAGAAAGGGAAAGAGAGAAAAAAGAAAAAGAAAAAAGAAAAAGAAAAAGAAAAAGATAAAGATAAAAACAAACAAAAACAGAACAAAACAAAAAAAACCAGAATATGATCAAATATGATCAGGCTGGTATATAGATCAGTGCTACACACTAGATTTTGGGTGTATTTTGGTCTGTTAGAAGAAAGTGCCTCCCAAAATTTTAAAAAAAGAAAAACTTATATATGTATAAAAATAAGGGTTGATATGATGAAGGGATGGAATATGACTGTAAAGATGGAAATTATAAAAAATTTTATAAAAGGAATTGATAAGAAGTTGTTTGAAAAAAGAAAGAAGAGGATTAAAAAAGAGAAAAGAAACAAAAAGGGAGAGAATGTGATCAGGCAGGGGAGTAGAAAAAAACCATACACTAGAGATTTAGGGTATATTTTGATCTGTTAGAAGAAACTATCTCAAAATTTTAAAGAGAGAACAACTTATATATATATATATATATATGCCAAAAATACGGGTAACTACTATGAAGGGATAGAATATGACTCTAAAAATGAAAAATAAAAGTGTTTTTTAAAAAAGGGATTGATAAGATGTTGGTTGAAAAAGGGAAAAAGAAAAATTCAAAAAAAAAAAAAGACAGTTAAAAAAAATTAACTTTGAAAGACTACAGAATCATGGTAAAAAAGCCATGGATTCTATGTGCAGTAGTCCCCTAGCGCTGGAGTTCTGCCATTCTCATTGATCGGTAAACTTGGTCTTGGCTGGCTGTTCTCGCTGATCTTCTGGGGAGGGGCTGTGGCCGTGGTTTCCAAATGTCTCTGCCGGAGGCAGAATTGCCCCGCCCTTGCCCCCTCCCGGCTAAGTCATCTGCTCGGGTTTGCTCTCCGGGGCTTTTGTTCCCTGCGAGCTTCCCGTACAGCTTTGGAGGCGGAGAGTGAAAATGGCGGCCTCCCAATCTCCACCCCGGAGGAGCCGAGAACTCGGGGCCCCACTCCTCAGTGCGCCCCCAGAGAAAAGCCGCCAGTCAGTCCCGTCTCCCCGGTCTCCGGCCGCACCCCGTGCTCACCCGGCCTGTGACCGCGCGCCTCTATCTCTGGCCCCCGACCCCGGTGGAGTCTCCAAACCCAGCAGATCCCTGCGGTGCACTCCCGCGCGGCTCCTCCCGGGGGAGGAAGGTGAGTCTCCCCATCTGCCGCTTGTGGGGTCCCTGCTGGAGGAGCAGGGGCCCGACTGCGCCGCGGACCACGGTTTATGGCGACCCCGAGCTGAGAGCCCGCGCCTGGGCTCCGCCTCTGCAGCCGGCTTCCCTGCTCCGATACCTGGGAGCTCTGCCGCCCTCAGGCACCCCCGGTCCTTCTGTGACCCCGAGGGTCCTGAGACCACACTGTCCCGGAGGGTTCCACCCCCCGCTTAGCCACCAGAGTGACGTCCCTCGGCGGAGCAGACTTTTAAAAGTTCCGATTTTGTGCTCCGTGGTTCTATCACTTGCCAGAAGCGGCCGATGGAGGCCCCTCCCCCGCCATCTATCCTCCTGAATATCGCCTTGGATTCACTTCTCCGCACGTCCTACCTTCCAGAAAGTGGTCGCTTTTCTGATGAGAGAGTTGTTGCTATTCCTTTCTTCGATCTCCTGTTGGGTTTGTAGGTGTTCAGAATGGTTTGATCCCTATCCAGCTGAATTCCTGAGAGGAGATGAAATCCAGGTCTCCTACTCCTCTGCCATCTTGCTCCGTCCCCCGTTTTTGAAATATTATTAAAACTGGTAAAGTTCAGGTTGTAGATGGCACTCTCAAGTTTACTTCTTGAGAGAAGAATAAAAGTTAAAACAACAGTTTTGGGGAGACAGTCTGCCATACGCTTCAAAACACGTAGATGTCGTTGACATTGATACCCGTTCTGAAATTTTGTCTTATCAATGTAAGTATATACATGGGAAGAGAATTTTTGTGTGTGTGAAAGAATGCCTATCAATAGGTGTCAATAAATGAGTGAAATAACAGAATCCCAGTATTATTTAAAGTAGTGGGACATTTGGAACTGCCTAAATACCCAACAGAAAGGAACTAGTTAACTAAAATGTGTACAACTGTATAAAACTCTTATTGCTGTGGAAACATGCTCACAACACGTTGTGATGAGAAATGCAGGTAAAAACAGCAGAATTAACATGTTGTTGGTTTTTGAGTAACATATTGTACATTGATAGGTAGAAAAATTGGACAAACACAAAAATGTAATGTTGGGGTGGTTGATGGGAATATGGATGCCATTTTTTGTCTCTGTGCCTTTCTGTGGTTTCCAAGTTTTTTGTGTCAACAATAGTTTTAATTAAAATGAAAAAAGACGTCTTAAAAATGTTAAAAGGCTATAAAGATTACCATCTTCTGGAAAGAGTACTCGGAAGGGAGATTAACCAGGTAGGAGTTATATGCCCTGCTCAGGAAGAGAGCCGACCACCAGGCTATTGCACTCTCTCAACACTGGTTTGGCATATGAACCTTAACCTTTTGCTTTCAAAGCTGGAGACATAATCAAAGGTAGGTCATTAGTTAATTGCCTTGAGGTTATTTCCGGAGTCCCTAGTGGGCTGTTGTAAATGATTAGTAATATCATTATTACTTATACAATTGTGGGCCAGGCTATTATTGCTTTATCAGCACTGACTCAGGATTTTATAGGCAAATGGCTCTCAACTTGGGGTACCCTAACCTCAAGAGGTCCAAAACGGTGGTAAGCTCTCTGAACTACTTTATGTACATAAAAGGTGTCAGGAAATTATGCATTTACCCTTACAGTGTTACATTGGCTGACAAAGCCTTATTTTAATTGCTCTTCTTTTTCTTTGGAAAGCATATACAGCTTTCAGTTGATACATTGTGATGAATTGGTAATTGGAAAGATTTTTTATAATTACATACATTGGGAAAGTTGATTGTTAAATTAATCAAAATTTGGATTTTAAAAAAGTCTTTCAAACATGGAATCAAAAAAAATTTTTTAGCTCTGAGATTATTCTTATATTTAGTATTTGGACTCAGCCGCACTACTTAAAATAGACATACCTTCAGCAACAGCTCGATATATTTCTGAGGGAGAAGAAACCATAGGGAAGATCACACCTAACTTAGCAATCATTCTGTTTTCCAAACAGGCAAACTGAAGCACAGAAAGACTGGTGGGGGATCATGATTACTGTGGGAAAGAGCATAATATTACCAGAAACTGTATTTCCTGTTTTCTAGTTTTTCATTTCTCCTTGGGATCTAGGACTATTTCTCTAGAATAACTAACACATGCTGAAGGTGACAAAGACCCACGCACACACTGAAAATCAGAGGGAGAGGTGGGAGGAGAAAGAGAGGTAGGAGGAGAAAGAGAGAAAGAGAGAGAGGAAGGGGCAAGGATAATGTAATATTCTGGCAAATGGCCCAGAGAGAGATGGTAAACCCATTTAGTTTTAACTTCTAATGCTGATGCATATCTTAAAACCTAGTTTCTTGCTGGAAGATGTTTAAAATTTTAATTGTAAAGGCTGAGAAACTTAAAAAAAAAAAAAAAAACACACACACACACACAAAACACGGACTAGCTGAAAATTCTGGCCTCTCTTGATCCTCTGGCCTATTATATTTTAAATAAAGGATTTTTAGCCAGTTTGCACCTGAATGAAATTCATAGCTTCTCAATCCAGCCAGTTAGTGCTTCTGATGTACTATATGCTGATAACTGAACATAATAAAAAAAAAACTTTTTTATAAATAAATAAATGAATAATAAAGAACATGAAGTCTGCTTTTGATCTATTCTGTAAGTGGCCCAAACAAAGAAAGGGTTTTCAATGTTACTTCCTTTGCTGTTCTCTGAGTGTGTTTGAGTTATGTGAGCATGCTGGGCTGTTTCAGCTCTTGGAAATCTAGCATTGGAAATACAATTTTGACAGTCCAGAAGAACCCTTCTAGGTGGGAGGATGGATTTGCATTTTAGACTCTCAAGAAAAACTTTCAAAAAATAGAAAATATTAAAAAAAGGTTTTAAAGGGGAAATACGATGGTTGGCTAGGGTATGTGTGTGTGTTGGGAGTTAGGGGATGGGGAGGAAAGGTGGGAGGGCCTCCTTTTTTTGGGGACCTCCTTTATTGATTTCCCCAAGTCTTCAGTCTAGCTAGCCAGGTACATCAATACTATAAAGCGCTTTTTTTTTTTTTAACTGAAGAAAAAAATGAGCTCCCAGGTGGTGTAATCCCCCAAAAGCTCTCACTCATTCAGTAGAAAGTTTCACTCGAGACTACACCAGCCTCTGGTCTGTCTCTTGCTGGATACAGAACATGTGTGGAAGAGGTTTTATCCTCTGGGCACTGGTCATAAAGTCCAATAGCTTATTAGAATCCTATTTTAAAAGTCCAGGCCTCTACAGCATCCTCCATAAATGGTTCTTGACTTTTCTTGAGGGCATTCTTACCCATGTCAAGTTCTGATTTTGTGAATGCTCCTCCTTATAGGATATATACAAGGGCTGGATGGTAAATTTGGGTATATATGTCTTTTGCTCCATTTTCTTCAGCACTACCTTTTTTTTTCTTTTAAGATTTATGTATTTATTTTAGAGAGAGAGAGTACAAGTAGGGAGAGGGGAAGAGGGAGAGAATCTCAAGCACACTCCCTGCTGAGCACAGAGCCTGATGCGGGGCTCGATCTCACAACCCATGAAATTATGATCTGAGCCGAAATCAAGAGTGGGATGCTTAACTGACTGAGCCACCCAAGTGCCCCTTCAGTGCTATCTTCTTAGAGAGCATTCTCATCCTCAACAGGCTGCCTTCCTTGTCCCATTTCTTTGAGCCTGGTTATAAGAATAAGGCACAGCTCCATCATCCTTTGACATTACCTTTGTCAAGGCCACCAATGACCTTCTAGCTTTCTAAGTTCAATGGCCAATTCTCACTCTTCATTCCTCCTTAACCCATCAGCAGCATTTCCTCTTGCTTTCAGAACAAACACCACCTCTTTTCATTTTCTTCCCAACTCACTGGATGCTCCTTTCTCAATTGACTAGAACCCTGCCATCTTTCAACCTCATACACAGAAATGGATCAGAACTCAAATATGGGTCTCTTTTCTAACACTTGTATCCTACATGAACTCATTCGATCCAATGACTTTAAACACCAACTCTGTGATGATGCTCCCCAACTTTATATTTCCAGTTTCCCTTAAGAATGAAAAATCTCTATACTGCCTATTAAATAGCAGTTGAATGTCTCATAGTCATACCTACTCAACATACCTACAACAAAATTCCTAATTTGCATTTACCCCCAAACCACTTCCTTCTAAGCCTTTACTATCTCAATTGCAAGAGAAAACAAGAACAAAGACAAACACACAAACCTGGAACCATTTTTCTAGGTAGTACCCAAAATTCAAGGAATCTTGAAATAGAAACCAAAAGAACAGTAGAACAGATCAACGAAACTAGGAGCTGGTTCTTTGAAACAATTAATAAGATTGATAATAAACCTCTAGCCAGACTTAACAAGAAAAGAGAAAGGACCCAGATAAATAAAATCATGAATGAAAGAGGAGAGATCACAACCAACATTGACGAAATACCAAAATTCAAGGAATCTTGACATGGACTCTCTTTTCTGACATACCTTATATTTAATCCATCTGCAAATTCTGTCAGTTCTACCTTCAAAAAATATTGGGGAAAAAGTCTTTTACTTATATCACTTTTATCCTACTCTAGGATTTCTCTCCCTCAGCAAAATTGACATTTTTTGTTTGATAATTCCTTTGTGTGGGAGCTGTCCTGTGTGTTGTGGGATATTTAGTAGTATCTCTGGTCTCTAACCATTAGATGACAGTAGCATGTTCCACTCCCTCCAGTTGTCACAACTAAAGGTGTCTCCAGACACAGCCAAATGTCCTCTAGGGGACAAAGTCATTCCCATTTGAGAACCATGGCTCTATCCCAGGCTCCTTCATCCTTCACCTGGATGATCTTGATGGTTTCACAGCTGGCTCCTGTTTTCCGTCTTCGTCTCATGCAATCTGTTTTCTCCCCAGCAACCAGAGTGATCGTTTATATATACAATTCAGATGATTTCATTTTTTAAAAAAGATTTACTTATTTGTTTGAGAGAGAGAGCATGAGTGGGGGGTGGGGCAGAGGGAAAAGCAGACTCCCCACTGAGCAAGGAGCCCAATGCAGGGCTCGATCCTAGGACCCTGAGATCATGACCTGAGCCGAAGTCAGATGCTTAACCAACCGAGCCACCCAGGCACTCCTGATGATTTCACTTTCTGTTGGCAGCCAGGGTGATGTGCTGCTCAGATCTTCCTTCCAGAGAATCTGCCGAGAGAAGGGTGAAGAACAGCATCCAGCTGCCACACCTTTGATCCACCCAGTGTTCAAGCACTTCTCAGTCATACTGTCTCAGGTTGCTCCCAGCTGATGACTGACTATGGCGAGGACATTTGGGCTGGACTCTTGCAGCCTCACACATGTGAGTTTCTCAGAGCTATATTCTGGTAGGAGGTTACTCCCAGCCCATCTTCTTTCCTTCCCTCTCTCCTTTCACAGGTGCCAGACTTACACTGTGGCCTTCAGTCTATCCCAATTTACTCCTATCTTCCTAACAAATCCTCACCCCTTTATCCACCACAGGTGCTCTCCCAGTAAATCCTCTTGACTCTCTAGTTGCATCCTGGCCTCAAAGTTAACTCCTCTGCTCAAAACTTTCTAACAGCTTTCTTCCTCACTCGGAATAAAATCCAAAGGCCCTATGACAGCTAAATAGACCCATTGACTTGCCCCTGGGTATCTCACTGATCTCAACTCCTACCACTATATACCTCATTCACATTGTTCTAACCTCTAACTACATTGAGTTTTGACGCCATTTCTTAAACATGCCAGGCTTCCTTTTGCCTTAATTATTGTTATCATTTATTCCTTCCTCCTGGAATTCTCCTGCTCTAGATATCTGTATGTGAACTTACTTGAAGTCTTTGGTTAAATATTATCTTCTTAAAGAAGCTCATCCTGATCACCCACTTTAAAATTGCAACCCAACTCCCACACCCCACAGCACCTCTGTTTCTTCTACTGCACTTTTTCTCATTGTATTAATCACTTTCTAATATTATATTATCTATTTTGTTCACATATATATATTATATATATAATATATATATATATCTCCACACCCAGTATGGAGCCCAACACGAGACTTGAACTCACAACACTGAGATAATGACCTGAGCTGAGATCAAGAGTCAGACACTCAACCAACTGAGCTACCCAAGTGCCTCTGTTCTCTGATATATTTTAATTGTCTGGAACAGTGTCTAGCACAGAGTAGATAATGAATATTTGTTAAATGAAGAATTTGACTTACTACTTTAGAAACCAATTCTTTGTTGTTATCTTTCCCTCATTAAACTAAGACCTTCTTGAACACAAAAACTTTAACTTCACATTCTTGATATAGCTAAAGAGCATATTAGTTTCTCCATACATCTTTGTCGAAATAAATTACTTTAATACCTATTAAGATTGTGTTGGGAATACTAACCCATGGGGTTGTTTTTAAGATTCCGTGTCATATTTTCTGTAAACTGATGTTGTTTGGCTCAACAAATGATAGTTGTAAATGATATCACATGGAAAGGTCACTAGCACAATCTATTAATCAATTGCTTGGTTTTTTAGTTACCCTTACTAAAATAATTTATTTGTTGTTATTTATCTGTTCTTTTATTAGTAATTACTAATTCTACTGGTATGTATATCAGAGTATCAGTTCCTTAGCTCTCAATTTATGACATTTTTTTCAATAAAATGCTGAAACAAACAAAAAATGGTAGTTGTGAAAATGTGCTAGATTCTGTAGGAAAATACCTGGTAATTTATGTGGGAGTTTAGAGGATAAAGAACTCACTTCCAGCCTTTGGAGTAAGGATGGGTATACATCTGAAGATTTTTTTCAAGGAGTAACATTTGAACTGAACTTTAGGGAAGAGGAGGTCTATGTTCCCTTCTTCTGCCATCTTTCTTTCTTCTAGGGGAAGGCATATGATTTGATCAGGCCCTGACCATGGGTCATAGATTGCCCCACATTTCCTAATGGGTATGGTCACAGATCATTAAATTAGTGCAAGCGGAAAATGCAGTAGTCTCTCTTCCTTTACACTTGCATATATCTGCTGATTTGGCCAAATTACTCTTCTCCCCCTCTGTCTTCAATCCTGCCACCAACAGATGTATAGGCTGAATGGATAATGTTCCTCAGAGGCTGCCCATGTTGCTTGCTAGTCTCTTCCTCTCAAGGATCTTTAAGAGGAATCTTTGATCCTTTGAGAAGATCATTTCAGATCAACTGACTGATGTTAGATCTAACTCTGGTCTTAAAGCAAAGGGGAAGCCGGTATTAGTTCTCTACAGCCACAACAACAAAGTACCAAAGACTGGAGGCTTAAAAAACAGAAATAAATATATTTTCTGACAGTTTTGGAGGCTAGAAATCTGAGATCAAGGTGCTTGTAGGGTTGGTTTCTTTTGAGGCCTCTCTGTTTGGCTTATGGATGGCCATCTTCCCCAGGTCTTCACATCATCTTCCCTCCATTCATGTCTGTGTCCAAATTTCCTCTTTGTATAAGGACAATAATCATATTGGATTAGGGTCCACCCTAACAACTTCATTTTAACACAGTTACCCCTTTGAGAGCCTATCTCCAAATACGGTCACATTCTGAGATGCTGACTTCAGCATATGTAGTTCTGGGGGGCACGATTCTTCCCATAACAAAGTCCTATTTAGAGCTTGAATCTAAGCCAGTGTCTCAATCTGATTTGCCAGAAAACTCAATTATAACGGTACTTTGAGCTCACATCTATCATTGTTCTTTTTGTCCATCTCTCTGTGGAGCCCTCTGTGGTGAATTGATTTAAGTATACCCAGTTCTCCTATCCAAGTACCAACTAATAGTCTGTGCACTCTCCATCCTAAACACTAATGTGGACTTTGAAAGATGTTATGATTTGAATTTGTGGAGATGACAGAAAGCCAATGAACCTGTTGAGTAGATGTTACCTGTAGGGCTGAGACTAAGGTGAAGTGAGTGGGGCACTCACTTCATATGCAAAATTCAAGGGGATGCCAAAAAATTCATTAATCAAGGTAATATTTTAATAAAGTATTTAAAAATCAAGTTAGTGCAAAAAACCCTATAATAAATATCAAATTTTTAAATTCAGACAGGATCTGTGACAATCCTTCAATTTTTTTTTTTTTTGACAGGTGTCATTACCTTCTGAGAGTCTCTCTTTCTGGATTAAGATCTTGCTATACCTTCAAATTTCTCTTATAGGACATGACATTTAGATATCTCATCAGTTTGCCATTCATTTATTCAACACATTACTTGTTTACTGAATGTCTACTAAGTGCTATACAGAATAGGAATTAAATATTTGTCAAATTAATAAACAAGTAATTACCTAATCACAGTGATTTTTAAAGACACTCACAGGGACTTTCTACTTTGGGAGAAAGAAGAAATACTGATAAATTGGTGCATGTCAGAGGGGACTGTACTGAATGATGAAGGACCCTTAAAATTTTTTTTTTTAAATTTATTAATTCAACAGATATTTATCAGTTAACATTTTACAGGTTAGTAGACAAAATAATCCAGAAACTCAAAGTATAAACTAAATACTTTTAAGAGCAATAATTTGAAAGAAGGAATGCTCCTTTGGTGAATTACTCTAAAAGAAAATATTTACTGACCACATATCATTGCAGTCCTCCAGCTGGGTATTAGCAGTAGTTAGAGAAGGAGTAGACAGACAGTAGAGAGAGGCATTCCTTCTTTATTAGTCATGACAAAGGAGAGAAATAAACCAATTTGGCAAAGGTAGAAGAAGTACAGTGATGAATATGTCAATGAAGGAGAAATGCATTTGGATGCAAAATTTCAGGGCAGCCAGCTTCATATGAAAACTACAATTTGCTATCAGTTAATATCTACTGTTTAAAGTTTTAGGGAGGGAAGTACGCAAATTGTATCCTTTGTTCATAAAATGGAATGACCAGTTTCAACCCCCAAAGGGGAGTATTGGCAGATGATGTTTTAAGTAATTTCCTGGAGAGTTATGGAATAAATGTGAAATGAGAGGTCATACAAGATCCCTCTTTGTGGGAGGGGGATAATATGGGAAAGAACAAAATTGACCTCCTCTCTTGGGAAAAGGGATGAAAGAAATGGGATAAGGAAGACAAATAGGCTAATCCAGACAATAGGCAGGAAATTAGGTGTAGTAAATGGTGTTATAAGGAGACCTCATAGAGCAATGGTGGGTATGCACCCATTGAACTGAATTGACAATTCAGCTAACACTGATAGAACATCTACAGTGTGTAAGAAACCACCCTGGAACACTTGGGGTGGGGTGGGGGGTACTCAAGGGGAGGTAAGGCATGGTCCCTGCCCCTGAGATGCTGAGGATAAATAGGGAAGAAAATAACATTCATGAATCATTTTAATACAGAAACGATCTCTGGTACATACTAGTATAAATATGTAAAATACATATATGTACTATGAAAACAAGACATACATGTACATATGTGATTTTAAGTGGTATATACATGTACAAAAATCATATATATGATTTTTAAGTAGTATTAAATATCCTGTTTTGAACGCTTTCTCCTCCTTAGCTGGAAACCATGAAATTGTTTCAAACTAGTGTGCAGCACAGAAAGAGACCCAACAGAAGAAAATCAGTGGTGCCCTTGAAAAGCAGTTGGTGTGATTCATGTGTGAATCTACAGGGCAGTACCATGTCCGGGCCCATTTCTCACAGGGATGCTATGAAATTGGCCACTTAAATTGACAAAAATCTGTGTGCAGGTCCCAGTTAATTCCACTATTATAACCCCCAAGCCATGGGTTCTGCTGGGTCACAGACTCACTGATTGCCCAGACTTCTGTTTGGAAGAATCACAGGACAGCTGACTTTCATGCCTTATGGGGACTAGGAGAGGGTACAACAGTCCTGTTGCTGTGCTTTTCAGATTGCAGCCTCCTCTCATCAGTCAGCCTCAGCAACATGAGTGCTAGGAGTCGATTCTCTTAATTGCTGATGTGGACAAGATGGTTTGGCCTTGCGCCAAGGTTCTTGGCTCTCTGGCTCTTGTTCCCGAAAACATCTGTCTTCTAGGTGACACTGACAGGGGAAATGAACTGTCCTCCATGTCCTTAAGCTCTCTACTTTGTCAAAACAACAAACACAGCTCAATACACTGGGGGCTTATCTTTTAACCTCTGCTGGTGTGTCTGGCTTTAACATTACTGACCTGGGGCTCCAGGCCCCAGGCAAATGGACACATCTATTCCTAAGACATTGTTTGTCCTCCAGTGTCAATATTAGCAAAGGGAGGGAGGATCAATGGAAGTCTAGCTAGTCAAATTAGTCTTTGGAGGGAAGAGAATCAAAGACCACGTCAACACTGGTTTGACTGATTTTTAACCTCTGAGACAAGTCAATCCAGTTTAAAAGGGTTGAACCCATTAGGTATGGAAACCCATTGGTACCGAGTGCCTCCTGAGGCACATCAGGAGTAGTGAAACACAGATGGGTCTTGGAGGCCCACCGAGAGCCAGTGTGAGGACAGCATTTGTGCTCCTGCACAACACGAAAAGAGAATGCTACAGGCTGGCTGTCCTGCTTGGAAGTACTTGCATCTAGGAAGTCCTAGGTGATGTTTGCATCAATTTAGGGAAACAGCAGAATTCCCAAGAATAGCAAACAGTGCCCAGCATGGTGCCTGATAGTTTCTATTTTCACAGGAGTTATTCTCCAATCAATGCTAATTTGCTAATTGAATGGGTAAATTCTGTTGGCATTAATGAAGTCATGACCCAGTGCTCTATGAGATATTTGTTGCTCTCTCTTTTAACTCTTCCATCCCTGCCTTTTGCTTTGAAGTTTATTGGATAAGCAACCAAGTTGGTCTCTGCACTTTGTAATTACAACACTTGTACACCATGAATAATACTTTCGTAGAGCCCCTAGGGATATATAATCCCAAGTAGCTCTCCTTAGGTTTAAGACACTGGCCTGGGGAAGTGCAAGGGAAGACATATCTTGCTGTGGATGTTTGCCATAGTTTCTAAATGCAATAGTAGCATCTTAGAGACTGTCCAGGGAGAGTCCCCATGATGAAGAACACTGTTTGAAAAGCAACTGATTTGAGGAACAACTGGCAATATTGAGGCTGTTTATCCCAGAGAAGGGATGACATGGTGGCACTCTCTAGTTGAAGGATGACCAGTAGAAGGAGAAGGAGTTCAAATGACACCATGTCATTCCAGGCAGTAAAACCAGGACCAACGCATGAATGTTACAAGGAAACAGATTCTATTCAGCCTCTGGTAGAGAACTTTTCAGCAAATTGAGCTGTTCACAAAGAAAAGATCATGCTCCCTTGGAATGCAGAGTGGAATACAGAGAGCTCCCCATCACTGGCTATATTAAAGTTCAAAGAAGACCAAGTGAGAAGGGGTATTGTGTTGGGTGGACGGTTGCACTGTGTTGCCTTAAATGTGCTCCCAGCACATATGATCATTTGATTCTGTGAAGAGAAGGGAAGCTCCCAATCACATGCTCTCCTTCACCAGGACTTCAGATTCCCCAGAATTTGTCCAGGATCTATGGAATCACAATAGTCAGAGACCTCCCATGAATTTGTCTTACTATGATAACTCCTTTAGACCAGGAGATGGACATTAAATAGACTCATACAAGAAATTAGAATTGTCTACCTTTCATGCTATTTGAAACCTCTGAAGCATTCTTCCCTGTGTTTCCCCATTTTATTTAAAAGAATTGTGTCAGGAGCTCTCTTCCTCTGAAATTACCCCCTGTCACTGCTGCTCGGGATGGTTTTACGAACTGGCAAGCAAATCTTCCAGAGAAAATGGATGATGGGCAGTTCTAAAGAGGAACATAGAGACTTTTTAATCTCAGCTTTGCAGTGATGGCAGCTTCTAGTCAAGAGCCTCAGACAGCCATTGACATTGTCTGTAATGTCTTCCAGGGATGAGAGGCTACCCGCTCAAAGGGAGTCCTCTGAACATGAGCTCCATGGCACCCCTTTGCCACTTCAAAGAGTTGATTTGCCTGATGGAGAGAGATTCCTGCCAGATTAAGACTTCAGTTATTGTTAATAGATGACTTCAAGAACTACCAGTCTGTTTTGCTAGATTAACAGCCAGGTTGGTTATTGGAAGCCACTTTCATAGGAATGAATAGTATAGCATTCTTAGCAGCCAAGGTTGAGGCCCCCTGTAGAGGACATGGGACTGTAGTCAGTTTAATTTGAGAGGGGAGTGATTTTCATCATGGTTAAATGAAACACAGCGGAATTCAAAAGAAATATCTGTGCCAGTCTACAAAGATACACACTGAGACAGAGTCAGATGTCATGCTTTCAGAAGGCTGTGTCCTCATGGCATCGAACCTGAATGGGAAGCCAGGAATCACATCTTTCAAAACTCTTCAACATGACTGATTTTTGCCTTTTATCCTTGCAGACACAGCCATAAAACTGACTCAGAATCCTTCAGTTAGGGGATGGGAGATCCAGGACTTCTTGGTTCCTTCTACAAGCAGAACTCCACACTCTGGGCAACATTTTATCCCCTTAGGATTGTCACACATTTCAACCCATCCAGTACCAGACTATATCCTATCATAGATCATCTGTAGAATAAAACTCCTTGTGGAAAAAGGAAGGGAACATCCTCCTTCCAACACTCCTTACCTCCCTTTCTGTCCCCTGCTTCACTCCCTGCCCCATTCTGGCCCCTGAAGCAACCACTTTCAACTCTTAGCTCTTGACTCTGGCATTTGCCTCCATGGTGCTAAATATCTAGAAACAACAATAACAGCATATTGTCAATCATAGACATTATCAATCAATGTCTTGTTGCGGTGAACAAAAATTTAGCTCTCACCACAATCCCCTGCTTTCCTTCCCTGCATCTTCCCAAAAGAGTTATCATAATTTTTAAAAACAGTCAATGATGTAAACACTGACTGTGAACATACTGTTCACTGTTAAGCCAAGGAGTGTGCCCATTATTATATTTTCTCTCAAAAAAATCTCTTTCTGTTCTGTTTCCATGGAGGGGGGGAACCACTGATTATTTCCTTTATTTCATTTTTGAGAATCACACCAAAGAAAGGAAATAACCCGGAAATGTATTGTTCATTGTTACTGAATTCTAGAATGTAAGTATAAGCTGAATATGTGTCTATGTGGCAGATTTCAGGCATGATTGGGTCCCAGGGTTCATTAGGGCTTGGTCTCTCTTCATTTCTTAGCTCTGCCCTCTTCTTGTTGACTTTATTCAGGGAGATTCTTCACATATGGTGATAAGGAGACCACCAGTAGCTCCAAGTTTGTAGCCTACCTTCCCAGTGACCTTAGTAGAAAGGGTACCTCTTCCTTCACAATCACATAAAAGTTCTGGAATGATGTTTTTTTGGTTGTCTTGGTTTAAATGTCCACCATGCTTCTGTGAATCACTGTGGCCAGGGAGATGGCACCTCTGATTGGCAAGTCTAGCTCATGTGTCCACCGAAACCACATAGACAAAGAGGGGGAGGAGAAATTCCTTAAGGAAAATTAAAGTGTGGTTACAAGAAGAATGAGGGATGGACAACAGGCAAAACCAACAGACGTCCATGGTTCCTTTCCTGTCCTGATTGTACTAGAAATTTCCCTCCCCTTTTTCTGAGGCCCTTGGGATAGGATTGACAGATTTAGCAAATGCAAGTACAGGCCACCCAGGCAAATTTGGATTTCTAATAAGTAAACAATATATTTTTTTGGTATAAGTGTGTCCCATGATTGTTGTTTATCTGAAATTTGAATTTAAAAAATTGAAAATTCAACAAGCAAATAAACCACCTCAAGGCTTTGACATATTTAAATATTATAAATAAATAAATAAATAAATAAATAAATACAGTTAGTTTAGCGGGGCATCTTGTATTTTATCTGGGAACCCAAACTTAGTACCTCTCAGAAAAAAAAACCCAAACCATTGGAAACACCAAAGCATAAGAAGGTTTTAATAGCTTAAAATACTCCCTGAATGTGAGTTTGTTGTTATTACTGATAAGCAAGTTTTGAGACTTTAACTGAAACAGTGGTCATCGGGGCGCCTGGGTGGCTCAGTCAGTTAAACATCTGCCTTCAGTTCAGGTCATGATCCCAATGTCCTGGGATCGAGCCCCGAATTGGGCTCCCAGCTCAGTGGGGAGTCTGCTTCTCCCCCTCCCTCTGCCTGCCGCTCTGCCTCCTTGTGGTCTCTCTCTCTTTCTGTGTCAAATAAATAAAAAAATAAATAAAAAGGAACAGTGGTCATCAATTTTGCTGGCACCCTGGAATCTCTCAAGGAGCATTATACATACTAATGATTAGTCCCACCCTAAACACACCAGATCAAATATCTGAGGTGGGGGCTTAGAATTTTTCAAGACTCCCTAGAAGATTTCTGCCTATGGCCAGGGTCAGAAGGCACAGAGCAAAAGCTTTAATTCTTTGAAGGAAACTTCTGCATTAGAAAACAGAGGAAAAGCAGTCTAGAAGTATTCCCCAGTCTTTCTAAGCTCACGCCAGTCATCCACTCTGCCTTCTACAAGATGTTTTCTGGTTCACAGAGCACACTGACAAATTTGATGAAAAGTCACCCTTGGAATGATTTTTCCAATGTGAGCTGGAAATGCAGCCTGAGTGTAGTTTTTACAAATGAGTGCCAATAGAGGAGCCTTCCTGTAAGGACAAAGAATATGAGAAAGATGGTTAAATTGTTATTTAGCTCAGATTTAATAAAGGAATCTTTTATTTCCTGAGAGTAATCCACTATGTAGTTTCAACGCTTTCGGTTAAGCCTTTTAATCACAGGAGATTTGTGAGTTATCTGAGGATTGTGCTTAGAAGGTTCTTAGTAAAAGACAGCTTCTTTTGACATCAGGATAGATTTCAAGATGGTTACTATGTTTGCCCTGTGTGTGTCCTCCTCTCTCCTCTGCTCTCTGTATTTCTTAGATCATGTTGGGTTTTGCGACCATGGCTTTGGCTTTAACTATATTTACATGTGAATATATATATATGTGTATCTCCAATTACTCCAATTATAGAGAGTAGATCCCAAAACATAGTCCAGAGATGAGCTATATCAGCATCACCTAGAAAGCTTAATAAACACACACACATGCACACACACACACACCCTCATCCCAGCTTCAGTAATTTGATCACAGTTGGTCTGGCCTAGGGTACAGATCATTTTCCATTGATGACTGAAAACATCATTCTAGGTGAGTCTACACATTTAGCTTTGAAAACCACTAGGTTCAGCAATCTGCGTGGGTAAGGTTGATGGTAATGCAAGTTAGCATCTACTGAGTATGTATAATGCACGAAGCACAGTAGAATCCTTTTATAAAACACATCATCTCCTTTCATCCTCCATGTGCCCGATGAGTTTTTATTCCCATCTTATTAATGGAAAGACAAAGTAACCAAGTATTGTTAAGTTCACCTAGCTTGTGCTTGGTAGAGCTGGGGTGCACATCCAGGTTTTGATGTATATACAATGCTTGTGCTGCTATATGTGACATTTTTTTGTCCCTATGACCACAAGGATGGCACATGGGGCCTGAGGGCAACAGGTCAGGTATCTGAAGGCCTAC
Source organism: Mirounga leonina (assembly GCF_011800145.1). NCBI lineage: Eukaryota > Metazoa > Chordata > Mammalia > Carnivora > Phocidae > Mirounga > Mirounga leonina. The sequence continues at coordinate 7,516,746 of NW_023270777.1, read as the reverse complement.
TTCCTAGATGGGCTGTTTGGCTCCTTTGCTCTTAGGAGCTCCCATTTGACATAGATATTCTGCTGAGCAGAGCAGCCTGGAAACCACGTGAAGGAAGGTTCGACATGTCACTCACTCCTAGAACCAGAAACCTGTTCTCTGAAAGTGGTTGTACAATGCTCCTCACAGTGAAGTCAGGAAGGAGTCCCTGACTTCTGAAGATATTGAGATGATGGGAATGTATCTCCCTGGAGACTTGAACTCTTTGGGTAAGAGACAACACTTCTTGTAATGTCAAATCTAAGCTCCTCCAACTGATCAGTTCCCTTTGAGAGCCGAAGTTTCTTGCCAATAATTCACTTGGAACAGTAAGGCATGCTCACATATAAAGAACAAATTAAGGTGAAGGAATACACAAGACCCTTCTGCAAGGAGAAAACTTTGATCTGCCAACTGAGTTTCCTGTGTCCCTCCATATAAACACTGGTGCCACGAGAGACTTAGTAAGCAGAATGGTGTGAGGTTAGGATATTTCCAGAATGGGAAAGAAAAATTATTCCAAAATCTTCCAAGAGTTAATGATCTCTGCAACTGGGGCTTTCTGCGCAATTGCGTATGCTATTAGCGTAGCTCTGTTTCAATATTGTAATAGTTTCGGGGCGCCTGGGTGGCTCAGTTGGTTAAGCGACTGCCTTCGGCTCAGGTCATGATCCTGGAGTCTCGGGATCGAGTCCCGCATCGGGCTCCCTGCTCGGCAGGGAGTCTGCTTCTCCCTCTCCCACTCCCCGTTTGTGTTCCCTCTCTCGCTGTGTCTTTCTCTGTCAAATAAATAAATAAAATCTTTTAAAAAAAATATTGTAATAGTTTAATAATGTGATTCCAGCTGCATGCTACCCCGAGTGGCTGGTTATTCAAAACAAATCTTTTGTAAATATGATATTTTTTCTCACATTCCTCATTTCTTCCTGCTGGTCTCTCATGCTATGAAGCCACAAGGGCCTGTTTTCTTCCTGTCTCACATTGCCATGCTAAACAAAGGATGAAGACATACTGATGTGTGTGAGAGAGGTGGGCCACAGAGACGTTCTCAGTAACCCAACAACGGAGGCATTCCATATGTGTGGAGGATCCAGTGGCACAGAGGGTCGATGATCAGCCCTTCAGCTGTTGACATTGAGGTCATTGTTTCCAATTTCTGCCTCTGATGGTAGCAACCTGAAAGCCAGTCCCTGTCATCAGCAGTCAATGAGAATGATTTACCAGTGCTATTCCCCAGCTCATGGCTTGGTTGGCTGTCGCGATTTATCTTGTAGACATCATCTAGTTAGGGTATCTGAGCTCAACCAACCAGTGGAAACTCCAGTAATTTTTCTGCCATTCAGATCACAAAATTGCAGCTTCTAAGGGATCATACAGATGATCTCGTCCTGTGGTTTTTACTCTGGGCTTCAGAGTGGTCTTGGGTCAGTGGAAATGCTTCAGGGGCTAATGCAGAGTGAGGAGTCAGGGAGTAAATAGGATGCCTGGCTTCTTCCTCCTGTTTCAAACAGAACTGCTGTGCTTCCCTGTCTTTTATATTTAGGTTCCATATAAGATTTTGTGTAATCCAATAGGGGGCATTCATTTGGATTTTTGGCCTGGGCAGCATATGCTATCTTCCCTCAGTAGCAGCCCAACATTTCCCTTTGAGGAATTCCCTCTCTGCCTGTTTGTGTCATTTTGGTGAGACTATAAATTCAGATGTCATTCTGCAGAGGAAGATAAGAGGGGTCGCTGGGGTTCTTCCTCTCAGATCTGTCTGCTTGCTGGCCTGATGCTACCAATAAAAAGGCCACCTACCCCTGAGCATTGCCAATCACAAAGTGGAACTTTGAACAGTGAACGAGGAATGCAAAGGAAATGAGATGGTCGGGATTCATCTCTGCCAGCATTATTGCCCTATTTTGTTTGCTCAATTATGGGTCTGGTTCTGCAATTGCTACTGACAAGCTCCTTGCAGTGCCTTAGTTCCATATCATTTCTTCTTTCAAATCAATTCCATGGGATCTGATATCCTCCTATTAATTACCTTTTTTCTGACTGTCAAAACACCCTAACTCATACAAAACCACTTATTTTGGGGGGACAAATTGAGGGCAAGCCAGGGTGTGTACCCTGCTCAGAAGTCCCCTTGCACTAAATCAGAACTAAGCCTAGAACTCTAATCCAGCCTCCTGGCTGAGCTCTTTCTCCTTCATAGGGGTAAAATGTTCAACTGCCTACAGTGGCCAGACCCGCAGCATAAATGAGTTCTAACTCCCGTCTTTCCACAAATTACATGGCCTTCTCAATCCTCTATTTTTCCTGCTTTGGATTGGGAAAGGGGCACAGAAAAAAGTAACTCTTTACTGTAGGAAAAACATAGTGTGAAGACAATAATAATTGGCAGCAGACACTTTGCTCCAATATTAGGTAGACAATAGGGAGTAGTGGGGATTGTGGAAAGGCAGGAAATACTCTCCATCTAAAAGTAGTGGGCCACCTTTCAACTCTAGCTTGTTATTGCCTTGGAATAATTTGGTCACTGTGTTGCCAGAAATACTTTTTTTTCCCTAAAGATTTTATTTATTTATTTAATTGACAGAGAGAGAGACAGCGAGAGAGAGAACACAAGCAGGGGGAGTGGGAGAGGGAGAGCAGGCTTCGCACCGAGCAGGGAGCTCGATCCCAGGACACTGGGATCATGACCTGAGCTGAAGGCAGTCACTTAACCTACTGAGCCACCCAGCCACCCCTGGAAATACTTATTTTTTAAAAGATAAGCTGGAAATCTGACATTTTTAATGTAAAAGGTTCTGATCCTGTTTGTGGTGTCTCAAATTGTTTGAAACAACTATAAATGCCAAGCAACGTGTCTCTGGGTTATATTTAACCCATGAACCATTGGCTTGTAATTTCTTCCTTATCTCAAATCCATTCTTCCTTTTTCCCATAAATATGTATGTTATACACATGTGAAGATGTGGATAACTCCCATCCTGGAAAACTTCTGGTAACAAACTGCATTTTGAGTCCTTAGATGCTCTCTGACAGAAAGAAAAATGCAAGCTTCGTTCATTTTCAATTTGGCGGTCCTTATATTCTTGGCTAGAGTTCAGGGTGAAGGAAAAGGTTTAATTAGAGGATTCATTAATTAGACTGTTTAGTTTTCCTGTAGGGATGAAATGAGTATCTGCAGAACAGTTCTGTCACATAGATCATTATGTAGAAAGGTCAGACATGAACAGATATTGATATCAGGTGTTCAGGATGATTACACTGCAGCACTGTGCAGAAAAAGTCACTGCGATGTATGTTTCCAGATCAATGAACAAATGAAAGAACATATATGGCCATATTTTAAAATGACATAGAATAATTAGCTTAAAAAGTAGCTGGTTTATAATGCATAATGATGAAGATTGAAAATTATGTTTTAAGGACTGTGAAATGTGCTGAAGGGAAATCCCACAGTAAAAGTCTGGACTAGGGGTTGGTAAACTACAGCTTGTGGGACAAATCTGGCCCGTCGCTGGTTTTTGCAAATAAAGTTTTATTGGAACACAGCCGTAACCATTTGCTTTTGTGCCACAGTGGCAGAACTGGGAACTTGCAACAGGGACTGTAGAGTTTGCAAAGTCTAAAATCTTTACCATCTGGTCTTGTAGAGAAAAAGTTTGCCAATCCCTAAGAGTGTTGAGTTCTATTTTAGAGATGAAAATAAAAGATGTGTCCAAACAGTCAGGATAGCCTAGACTAAGGTACAGAGTAGAGACAGAAGTGGTAGAAGTTCAGATTTATTTGGAAATTTCATTAAGAAGGAATTGCTGGTGGATTGGCTGAGGGTTATGAGTGAAAATGAAGGCATAAGGGGGGAACAAAAACAGAAAGAGGCAGGAGAAGGGAAGGGTTGTGGAGCAGAGCAGGACTCCCTCAGCTCTTGGACTCTAGAATAACTCCCGACTTGCCCCATTTTGAATTGCACTCAAGTGAATAATATCTTGCTTTTAGATGAGCATTACATCCGAGCTGATGTGTCTCCGGGAGTGGGAATGGTCAAGACAGCATAAAGTTGGATCATGTGTTAGTCTACTTTTGATATTCTTTGTCTTTTAATCAAGTGGGTGTGGATGTTTCTGAGTGTGGAGGCTTCATTTTATGGGGAAACTTCCAGGGAGTGTCCTTCAAGGTATGATTCCCACCTCTCTTTCCAGCTTCCTTCTCCCTGTGGGCTGGCATAGATATTTAATGATTTTCTCTAGTCATCTTGAACCATGAAGTGATCTTGAGAAGGAAGCCATGAATGGTGGAGCAGCAAGAATTAAAGGAGACAGTGACTAATATAATAGAACATTATTCTGGCCCTGGGCGCCCTAATCCCAGATTTCCACCATCCTCAAACCAATGCTACATCAGATTTGTAATGTTTCTCACAGCTGGACTGATTTTATTTAATATAGTATATACTCTGAAAAGTTGTATTCTGATTATTTTAACCTGGTGCTGAAGACACCAGTTTAAGGGCTTTGTCTCAAGTTACCAAACTTGTGGACTCTAGCCATTAGAAGATCCTTTATTTCATTCCTGATATTGGTAATGTATCTCTTCTTTCTTTTCTTCTTTATCAGTTTTAATAGAAGTATATTGATTTTATTGATCTTTTCAAATAACCAGCATTTGATTCTATTCTTCTTCTCTATTGTTATTCTTTGTTTTCAATTCCTTCTTTCAGCTTATGTTACTTCTATTTTTCTTTTTTTTTTAATCTCTTAAGGAGGAAGCTTTGATGATAGATTTGATTCTTTTGTTCTTCAGCATGCACATTCAATTCTATAAATTTTCCTCTAAACACTGCTTTAGCTACAACCTGTACTTTTTGACTTTTGTATTTTCATATTGTTTAATTTAAAATTTAAATTTCCTTGAAATTTCCTCTTTGACACATTGATTATTTAGAGGTGTATTGTTTAATTTCCAAGTATTTGGAGATTTTTCTTTTATATTTCTGTTATTCGTTTCTAGGTTAATTCTATTATGAGCAGAGAACATACTTTGTATGATTTCAATTCTGTTTAATTTGTTATGGTTTGCTTTATGAAGCCAGATATGTTCTCTCTTGGAGAATGTTACATGTGCACTTAAAAAGAATGTATATTCAGCTGTTGTTGGGTGGACAGTTTTATAAATGTCAGTTAGACACAGTCAGTTGATGGTGTTATTCAGTTCTTCTATATTCTAGCTGATTTTTTTTAACCTACCAGTTCTATCAATTACTTAGGAGTGTTGCAGATTTTCTATTTTTCCTTTTAGTTCTGTCAATTTTTGCTTTATGTATTTTGAATCTCCGTTGTTACATGCATATATATGTAGGATTCTTATATCTTTTGATGAAATTACCCTTTTATTGTTATGTAATATCATTCCTTATCTCTGTAATTTTTTTTGTGCTGAAGTTTATATAGACTGATATAGCTACTACAGATTTCTTTTGCTTACTGTTTGCTAGATGTTTGCTTTTTACTTGCCTATATTAATATATTTATATTGAGTCCCTGTAGACAGCATAAAGTTGGATCATGTGTTTAGTTTATTTTTTATATTCTTCATCTTTTAATCAGTGTGTTTCATGCATTTATAAGTAAAGAAAATATTGATACAATAGGATTTTAATCTACCATTTAATTGTGTTTTCTACTTGTTCTTTTTATTCCCATTCCTTTGTTCCCCCTTCCTGCTTTTATTACATGTTATTGGAATAGTTTTTTGTATTCCATTTTTCATTTATTTACTATGGTTTTCACTACATCTCTTGGTGTAATTTTTAGTAGACACTATGGTGATTACAATATTTGTATATATTTTTTCACAGTCTATTTAGAATACATAGTTCACCATTTCAAATTGAATGTAGCAACCTTATTACTATTTGGGTCCCATGATTCCCTTCCCTTCATCTTGTAGGTGTCTTATTTAAAGGATAGACTATTACATTTGTGCAAATACTTACCCTTTATGTTGCTTTTCCTTTATTTCTTTCAAATAACACCATGTCATTTCATGGTTAGTGCAAGTACCTTATAATAACAAAATATTCCTGATTCCTCCCTCCTGTCCCTTGTATTATTGCTGTCATTTATTTTACTTTTACATAAGCATACATATAATATATATGCATAGATAATCAATACATTGTTGTGATTATTATTTTAAACAAATTGTTATCTGTTAGATCAATTAAGAATAGAAAAAATATTTTATTTTACCTTTACTTATTCATTTTCTGATGTTCTTCCTTCCTTTACATAGATCCAAGTTCTGGTCTATATAATTTTCCTTCTCTCTGAAGAACTTCTAAGATGTCTTGCAAGGTAGGTCTATGGGCAACAAATTCTCTCAATATTTATTTGTTCTTCCACTGTCATTTCCATTCTTCTATCAATTCCACCCAATGAGTTTTAAGCTTTTGTGTATTGTTATTTTTCTGTTTTAAAATTCCCTCTTTTTGTGTGCATATTTTCTATTGTTTTGTTGATACTTTTTATCTTTCTATTTATTTCAAGAGGGTTGATCCTTACTTTTTGGAGTATTTATTTATTTATTGGCCTCACGCCCAGCACAGAGTCCACTGCAAGGCTTGAACTCACGATCCTGAGATCAAGACCTGAGCTGAGATCAAGAGTTGGTTGCTTAACCAACTGAGTCACCCAGGTGCCCTGGAGCATTTATATAATGAATGCTTTATGCGGTCTTTGTCAGATAATTCAAACATCTGAGTTATCTCAGCATTCACTTGCACCAATTGGCTTTTTCCTTCTGAACCCATATTTTCCTGGTTTTCTGTATGCTAAATAACTTTGTATTGCCTTTTTATCATTTTGAATATTATCTTATGAGACTCTAGGTCTTAGGTAAAGCCTATGGAGAATGTTAACATTTTTGTTTTAGCAGGCAATGAACCATATAAGTTCAGGCTGATGCTCTGACCAGGCTTCTATGGGTTGTGGTTTTAATGTTGGTTATATGTTCAAAGCCTTGTGGTGATATATGGATCTGTCAGATGCGTGTGCTCCAACCTATGGTCAGTTTGAGACCTCGATGATAACCACCGGTTCCAGTTCTCACAGTCTTTGGTATGCTGTTTAGGATCAGACTCGTGTATGCACAATTTGCAGGTGCGCTTGGGAATTCATAAGCAACATTCTGGGGTCTAGGTTCCTTTCCTGAGTTCCTTCCTCTCTGTGATTACCCTAGTTCTTTCAGACTTCTTGAGGCTCTCTCTTTTTGGGTTCTATGACCAGAAACCTGGGATCTAATTGAACTTGCTCTGCCATGTACTTTCTGTGACTGTGCCTGCTAAGCCAGGTGGTGGGAGGACAGAGGAAAGAAAAGAGCCATGGAGAAAGGGCTCCATCCTCCTAGGACCACAGATCCTCTGATCAGAAAAGAAGAGACCCTTGCTTCAGAGTTTTAGGCTGCTTTGGCTCCCTCTTCCAAAACTACTGCTGCCACCACAGGCATCATAGAATTGCCTGAGGACTGAGGTACAAGAGAATAAGAAAATAAGCCATGAATTTAAAAAGAAAAGAAAAATGAAAGACTTGTCCTAATCTCTGAGTGTTAGGATACTTCATTTCTGCTCCTTGATACAGACCTAGAGGGCTTCTCCTGGAGACCTCTGTCTGCCTCGATCCACTCTGGTTTCAGTTTCCCTTGATTCCATGTTGGAGGATATCAGAAGGAGAAAAAGATGGTAAACACACCAGTTCAATGATACATCACATTCTAGTCTTTTCCAATTTTCCTTCTACTTACTTTCTTGAGTCCCTGAATAGCTACTCTCTGCTTTCTTTGTCCAGGTTTTACAGCTGCACTCAGTGAGAAAATCAGTGTGGAGTTTATTTATTTCATCTTATTTGAAACTGGAGGCACCCCTAGATTTTAATCACTAGCAAGCCCCTTCTCTCCACCAGTAGGATACTCTAAGTCCAGCCTAATTTGGAACTTATTTTACCTGTAATATAATCTCAGATGCAATAATATAATAGGCCAGGCAAAGGCTAAATTGAACAATAAAATAACTTTAAGAAGCAAAGCAAATAGCTGTGCTCAACTTCTCATACCGAGTTGTTACAACAGCCCTTTTGGGAATAAGCCTTGATTTTATTGAACCTATGCTTTCCTTCTCTGTTTTATAGTATCACTTTTTCAATGCATTCATCCTCTTCCCTATTTTACAGACAGAAAAACAAAGCCCAAAGATTTACTGGGATCTCACAGAAAATTATTCGAAGCCAGGTTCTGCCTCATTATTTTATTATCTTGTCACCTGGAGAAAAATTGTGGCAGAAGCTGAAAATTTTGGCAAGCATGCCGTATGAGAAAAAAAAAAATCCTAAACACAGAGCTTCCAAACACAAGAATGCTTATTATGTAGATGTGAAGAGGTAGAGATGATTTCCTCAGAGAAAGACATGGAAAGAATTTTCTAGGTTCTTCTATTTCTCCACTGTTATTTATTCCTTAATCCACTACCACTTGGCACCTGCCCTCCTTACTCTACTGAAAGTGTTCTTGGAGAGTCATGAAAAGAGAGCGAGCCTTCCTACATTCTGCAGCGTCATCGAACTCTCTGGAACAACAGCCTCATTAGCACTCCTGATACAGTCTAACCGCTTCTGTCCCCTTCCTTCAAACCCTTCTGGAATCCCCTTTCAAGGAGGGGAATGGAGATGCAAGGGAAATCACCTGAAAGAAGTTAATTGCCTTTGCTTCTAATTACCTTCTTTTTTCAAGGGCATTGTGTTAATTATCAAGACACTAACCACATGTTAGATTCCCTGAGTGAAAGACACTTTTCCTTTAACATGATCACACTGTGTTAATGATACTCACCACTACCGGAAGACTGCTAAAATCATTGTCCCTGAGCAGGTTGCTCTACAGAAATATTCATCGAGCATAGAGCATTAAGCCCCTGATTGCATATTAAACAAAATTTTTTCAAACTGTAAAATTACTTAGCCAGAAAATAAAATACATTAATTAAAAATCGATCCTTAGCCAGCCCAGAACTACATTTAAAACGCTCCAAAAGTGGCAATTTAAAGAGTTAGAAAATACCACACTTCTCTATGTGCCTCGAGTACCAAATAAAACTGTTCGTATTTACTCTGCAGGGTGGACTAATGCTTTTTAAAGCTTGGTTTCTTAACAGCAGTAAAAGGAGTCCTAATCAACCCAAAATTGGCTTCAGGTCAACATGCACAGGATTCACTTTGCCAGAAGTGCTACTCAGTGACTCAAGGCTCTGAACGCATAAGCGTATGTGACCCCTACATTCAAAGTCTGGGATAAAGAGGGCGGTTTCTAAATCCCAAGTTCAAATCAAGTGCTAATCATTAATACTGAGAACTCCTCAGGCAAACTCAACTTTAGGGACATTTAGGGAAGTGGTTCTCACACTTGAGGATCAGAATCCCCCAGAGGCCTTATTAAAACACAAATGGTTGGGCTACCATCCCCAGAATTGCTGATTCACTAGGGCTAGGGTGAGGCCCTGGAATTTGCATTTCTAGCAGGTTTCCAGATGTTGTTAATCCTGCTGGTCCCTGAATAACACCTTGGCGAAGCACTGATTTAAGTTAAAGAAGGCAGTTGGCACCAAAAATATAGTGCCGTTACTTACCCCAGGGAGATTCCATCCTTCATCTGGAGGGTCTCCTATCCCCCAGTAGTTAGATTTCTCCCTTTATTTTTTGCTCGTCTGCCTCCTTTTTTCACCATGGACCTACTATTTTGGCTGTATTATTGTCAGTATTCCATTAGGGGGTTTGGGGCAGCAGAAAGGTGAACTCAAGATTGGTTAAAGAAGTTATTAAATAGATCTGTGTTCAATACGCACAATTTTGTACCTCACAAAGTGAGGTCCGGGTGTTGAGTGGCCTTTGGTGTTGCTTAATCAGTGGCCTGCTGATGTTTTCAAGGAACCACATACTTTTCTTCTGTTTGCTCTATAAGCCACAGTTTCAGTCTTATCCTAAGACTGGTTCCCTCTGAGGCTTTAGGATGGCTGCCGGCAACAATCGAGCCCCCGAGTTGCTTGCTCATGTCCACTGGGAGAGAAAGTGACTTCCGGGAGCTCTTTTCAGAACAAAGAAGTTTTCCAGCAGCCTCTGGCACGTCTCTCATTATGTCTTCTTGCCCAGAGTTAGGTCACATGCTCATTCCTCAACCAGTCACTGGCATGGAGATGGATTTACCTTTTCCTAATCAGACCACCTCCTAGAGTATCAGTGGCTCCTAGAGGATGGCCTCGGATTCTCCTGAGACCCATGGTATGCATGATTACAGACCTACATGGAACTGGCATTTTCTTGGGATGGAGGAAGGGAGAATGGGTACTGGGTAGCAATTAATAGTGTTCACTATACTTTCCAACCCTTCTGAGAGTAGATATTTTTAGAAAACTATAAAGCCAACTGGAAAACAATATTTTCTATTTTTTTAAGGCATGAAACATTTTTCAGGGTAAGATTTATCAGAATTCATCAGCCAGTGGGAAAGGAGGAGGCGGTGTGGTAGGCCTGGATTTGAAACTCAAATCTGCCACTTATTAAGAATGAAGCCATGGGGCGCCTGGGTGGCTCAGTTGGTTAAGCGGCTGCCTTTGGCTCTGGTCATGATCCCAGGGTCCTGGGATTGCGCCCCACGTTGGGCTCCCTGCTCAGCCAGAACCTGCTTCTCCTTCTCCCTCTGCCTGCCGCTCTGCCTACTTGTGCTCTCTCTCTATCTCTCGGTCAAGTAAATAAATAAAAATCTTTTTTAAAATGTTAAAAAAAAGAATGAAGCCTGAGTTCACCTTTGACCTCCAGTTGTCTGTCCTTTAAAATGAGGATACCTAGTTTTCAGGATTATTTGGACTGGAAAAATTGGGTGCAGAAGATCTGGACAACAACAGGGGCTTGATCTATTGGAACTGTCACTATCTGTAATAATAACTGAGTCAGTTGCAAACACACCACCTGGGTGTGATCTATATTGGTGATTTTTTTCTCTTCCCCCTTTCTTTTTACTGTGCCTCCCTCTTCCTTATTGTTTTGAAGTCCCATCTTTGGACTAATTCCTTCTTATGTATTTCTGTGTTGTGTGTGTGTGTTGAAAACTAGAACAGCAATTGGCAAAGTTCAAATGATCTCAATTTACAAGAACAGCAAAGACTCGGGAAATTTCAAAATGTCAAGCTTGATATACAGCCTTGGCAAAATTCTGTATCTGATGACGAAACACATTTAAATGTTTAAGCAACTAAAGAATTCAAGGATGTCTAAACACCAACAAGCTTCCCCTGGGAAGAGGTCAAGCAAATGGACTTGGATTCCTTGTTGGATATAATTACCACATTAATGGGTGTGAAGACATGTTCCCCAGATCACAATGTGTGCATTCACTTATTGCATGTGGGATAATTTTAGGTGCATTGACTCCTGTCACTCACCAGAAACTGACTGACACTGTGTGTTCACTATCAAGTCTCAGAAGGGCAACATTCTCATCCTTATATGGCGGTTGGCATCCTCACTGTCTACTCTTCTCCACCATCTGCTCCTCCTGTGGTATTTCTGATATCACAGCCCACCCACTGGGGCTCCTTTGCACCCTCTCTTCCATCTGTCAGCTCATCTCTGCCTTTAGCCTTCCTCCTGTTAACTTTCCAAGTACCCTCTTCTGAACTTTCACCATGTCCTCCCCTTCAGCTCCATCTCTATCAAACTACCCCACGTAACCTCAAATCCTAGATCAGTTTCTCCTGTAGCTTCTTCAGGAGAGTTACTTGCTCAGTAACTCTCTCACCCCCAGGGTCCATCCTTCTCTTGGTCCCCACTGCTTCATCTTCAAAGGAAATTCACTGGTCTGCATAATAGTCTCAGATTTCTTATACCGAGATTGCACACCCGGCTGGCTCAATGTTTTCTTCCTGTCTTTCCAGGCTGGTTGTCCTCAGCATATGCCTTAGCTGCTTTTCTAAACTCCTGAGATGACAAACATCAGACTCACTTCTCCCTCCATATTTTGGCAATTCAAGGCTTTGTCCTCTATATCAGAGTGCTTGTTTTTTTTTCCTGGGGTCATGGCCCTTTCTGCTTTTTGTATATTTTCCCTGCCTTATCCATTATTTTCCTTTACAAAAACCCCATCTTTGTGTATGTATAAAAATGAGACAGTTTAAAGAAAACTATCAAATGGCTAGCAGTGCAGTTGGTAAGTGGGCTTGGCATAAATCGTGAGGGGAGTGCAGACTGACCAAAGTTGGGAACACTGCACAATATAAAGTAACAAAGGGTCCAAAGAAAGCCTTTCAGGAACATGGAAAAATACTAGCTGGCTGACAAAACTCTCAGGTGACCTCAATCTGTTAGAGGCTCTGGGTCAGCCTCAAAGGAGGCTTTTAAAAAAAATTTTTTTATTGTTATGCTAATCACCATACATTACATCATTAGTTTTAGATGTAGTGTTCCATAATTCATTGTTGGTGTATAACACCCAGTGCTCCATGCAGAACATGCCCTCTTTAATACCCATCACCAGGCTAACTCATCCTCCCACCCCCCCTCCCCTCTAGAACCCTCAGTTTGTTTTTCAGAGTCCATCGTCTCTCATGGTTCCTCTACCCCTCTGATTTGCCCCCCTTCATTCTTCCCCTCCTGCTATCTTCTTCTTTTTTTTTTCTTAACATATATTGCATTATTTGTTTCAGAGGTTCAGATCTGAGATTCAACACTTGCACAATTCACAGTGCTTACCATACCCTCCCCAGTGTCTATCACCCAGTCACCCCATCCCTCCCACCCCACCCCCCACTCCAGCAACCCTCAGCTTGTTTCCTGAGATTAAGAATTCCTCATATCAGTGAGGTCATATGATACATGTCTTTCTCTGTTTGACTTATTTCGCTCAGCATAATACCCTCCAGTTCCATCCATGTCATTGCAAATGGCAAGATCTCATTCCTTTTGATGGCTGCATAATATTCCATTGTATATATATACCACCTCTTCTTTATCCATTCATCTGTCGATGGACATCTTGGCTCTTTCCACAGTTTGGCTATTGTGGACATTGCTGCTACAAACATCAGGGGGCACGTACCCCTTCGGATCCCTACATTTGTATCTTTGGGGTAAATACTCAGTAGCGCAATTGCTGGATCATATGGTAGCTCTATTTTCAACTTTTTGAGGAACCTCCATACTGTTTTCCAGAGTGGCTGCACCACCAACAGTGTAGGAGGGTTCCCCTTTTTCCACATCCCTGCCAACATCTGTCGTTTTCTGACTTGTTAATTTTAGCCATTCTGACTGGTGTGAGGTGGTATCTCATTGAGGTTTTGATTTGGATTTCCCTGATGCTGAGCGATGTTGAACACTTTTTCATGTGTCTGTTGGTCATTTGGTTGTCTTCTTTGGAAAAATGTCTGTTCGTGTCTTCTGCCCATTTCTTGATTGGATTCTTTGTTCTTTGGGTGTTGAGTTTGATAAGTTCTTTATAGATTTTGGATACTAGCCCTTTATCTGATATGTCATTTGCAAATATCTTCTCCCATTCTGTCAGTTGTCTTTTGGTTTTGTTGACTGTTTCTTTTGCTCAAAGGAGGCTCTTAATATTGTGTCTAAAAAAATGTGTCTTACAGACTTAATTTAAATCCTAGTCTCATGGTATAAAATGTTTAGAAACTGGTTCTCAAAGAAAAAAAAAAAGACAAACATAAGCCCTAGATGGTAATATTTGCTAAGTTCCTGGGTATACTCTCATGATGGCTGACTCTGAGCTAATAACTTGACATCACTACATGTGGATTTGGGAATAGGAGCATACACCCAACTTTCACCAGTTGGTGCAAGCCAGTTACCACACACCACTGCCTGTTCCGGTTACTCATTAATTTCTAGGATCTTCAGTTCCTTCCTTCCTCTCTCCCTCTCCCATGCCCTTCCTCCCTCTCTCTCTCCTATCCCCTTCTTCTTTCCTTTCTTCCTTCCTTCCTTCCTTCATTCCTTCCTTCCTTCCTTCTCTTTTTTAAAATAGACTTTATTTTTTTGGAGCAGTTTTAGGCTCATAGCAAAATTGAGCAGAAGGCAGAAACATTTCCCCTATAACACCTGTCCCTACATATATATAGCCTTCCCCATTATCAAAATTCTGCACCGGAGTGGTACATTTGTTACACTTGGTAAACTTGCATTAATACATTATTATCATCCAAGCTCCATCATTTACATTGTGTTTCACTCTTGGTGTTGTATGTTCTATGGGTTTGGGTGAATGTGTCATGATAAGTATCCACCATTATAGTATCATACAGAGTAGTTTTACTACCTTAAAAATCGTCTGGGCTCTGCTTATTCATCCCTCTTCCCCTCTTAACCCCTGGCAACCATCAATCTTTTTATTGCCTCCATAGTTTTGCCCTTTCTCTAGAATTGCATATAGCTAGAATGATATAATATGTGGCCCCTTAAGATTGATTTTGTTCACTTAGTAATATGTATTTAAGGTTCCTACATGTGTTTTCATGGCTTGATAGCTCATTTCTTTTTGGTGCTGAATAATATTCTGTTGTCTGACTGTACCCACACTTTATCCTTTCACCTATTGAAGGACATCTTGGTTGCTTCCAAGTTTTGGTAATTATGAATAAAGCTGCTATAAACATCTGTGTGCAGGTATTTGTATGGACATAGTTTCCAACTCCTTTGGGTAAATACCAAGGATCACAGTTGCTGGATCATATGGTAAGAATATTTTTAGTTTTGTAAAAAGACACCAAACTGTCTTCCAGAGTGACTATACCATGACTCTCAGGAGCCATGAATGAGAGTTCCTGTTGCTGAACATCCTCACCAACATTTGGTGTTGTCCATGTCCTATACTTTGACCCTTCTAATATGTGTATAGCAATGTCTTGTTTTAATTTGCGTTTCCCTGATGATATATTATGTTGAGCATCTTTTCAAATGTTTATTTTCCATCTGTTTATCTTTTTTGGTGAGATGTCTGTGAAGGTCTATGGCCCATTTTTAATTCGGTTGTTTTCTTATTGTTGAGTTTTAAAAGTTCTTTGTATATTTTGGATAATAATCCTTTATAAAATATATCCTTTGCAAATATTTTCTCCCTTTGCTTCATAAAACTGTTAGATGGATTAAGCAATATAACAGGAACATAGTGTTTTGCATATGATAATTCCTCTCTGCATTATTAAAGAAATGCACTGAACACTAAATTGGGATATTAGCACTCTGTGACGACATTTTGCGTGTCTTGGCAAGCATCAGTCAAGCTGTATCTATCACTGAAAGGAGACTAAGCAAAATGGTTTCTCTTAAAGTTTGATGCATTCAATGCTGAGAGGGAGAAGCACAGAGGACCAATTCTAAAAACCAAGCTTTCTTTCCTATAAGGATTCAAAAGCTAGAACCTTACAATCCATGACACTAACTACTATATTTTTCTAGTACTCTATTTCCTCCGGGGTCATGGCTCTTTTGGCTTTTTGCACTTTTTTCCTGCCTTATCCATTAATTTCCTTTAAAAAACATCTTTATGTATATAAGAAGAAATTGAGGCAATTTAAAGCCTCGATTGCTAACACCCGTTATATAGCTAATAAATAGTACAGGTGGTATGTGGGCTTGGCACATATAGGGTTATAGAGTCCCTATGTTTGTTACTCTTGTTCCTCAGATGACCAAAGTTTTGAGAAGGTCAGCTATAGGAGGTGGAGAAAGAGAATGAAGCAAAAAGTAGAGCTTGTTCTCTACCAACCCACTGAGGAATTGACAGCATTCTGGATGTAGGCAGGAAACCAAAGGGCCATCTAGAACACACTCTTCTGCTTGAGCATGCAATCAGCAGGGCCTAAAGCTAGACAGGAAGTAGAAAGAGGAAGCTCATGCTTTTGGTTTAAGGTGTGTTAAGGGAGTATGGAGTTGAAACATGGAACGTGAAGGACTCATAGACTTTATATACAATGTTAGGCAAATGACTGAAAGAAGAGAAACAAGATCCCTGTTTTTATCTCTGAAATGGGAGGCACGTTATTTCTTGGAATTTGGGGCTGTAATTTGACTAAGTTGTACAAGGGGATATGGTGCCTTCTCTTTCTTCCTAGTAGCAGCAGAAGCAAAACTAGAGTGTCCAGTTTGAGCATTCAAGTCAAACTTGCTTCATTTTGTGAATCTGTAAGTCCTTGATTCTGGGTTCAGAGTTGACAAAAAGATCACTATGAGCGTCCACTATGCCCCAATCAGTGCATGGGGTTCACCATGTTCATGTTGTGTCAGACAAATTAAACCACTTTGACAGCTCAGGGATGGAAACTTTGCCTAATAGGAGAGGTAATCCTCAGAACCAAGTTTATGACTTAATAAAGCTCAGGCACTTATGAATCTGGAGAAATCATCTGTCTCCTGGGGTTTCAGCTACAGTGAAATAAATCCTACTGCCAAAGATGTGACTGAGCAAGAGGTTGGAAAGATCCATGAGTTCATGGGGTCTCGCATTTGGGCTCTAGCCTTTCTCTTTACCAGGAAACAGAAGCAGCAGGGCATTTGACCATTTCACAACACCTAAAACTAAGACACAACCCAAAATGTGAGGGTGCACAGACATATAATTTAAGAGAGACCGTGTTAGTGGTGGGTTTCATTGCAGTCAGGTGTAAATTATTAATCCTCTTTAGCTTTGTTTTCTATTTATCTACAAAGTGTGGACAATGATAACTACTATATAGGGTTATTGTAAGAATTCCATAAGATAATAGATGTCAAGATTCTGAATGGTTACCCATGTAGAGAGTAGCATTTACTTTCCATAAATTCCAGCTATCCTTATAACAGTGAAATAAAGGCAAGAAAATTGCATGATCTGAGAACAGTGTTCAAGGAATAGAGACTAAAAAGGTAGGGGTGAAAATGTGCAGGGCTTTGGATGCCAGGTTAAAAATTGGGGTTTTATTTTCACTTCAGTCATTTGGCTAACACCTTTGCAATTTTTGCCCTGTCTTCAGATTCTCTGTACTGTTATTTACTCAGTAATTTTCTTTAAATAGTCTACATTTTTATTTATTTTATTTAATTTTATTTATATTTTTTAAATTTCATTTTATTATGTTATGTTAGTCACCATACAGTACATCATTAGGTCTTGGTGTAGTGTTCAATGATTCATTAATTGTATATAATACCCAGTGTTCATCATATCACGTGCCCTCCTTAATTCCCATAGCCCAGTTACCCTATCCCCCCACCAACCTCCCTTTCCACAACCCTCAGTTTGTTTCCCAGAGTCAAGAGTCTCTCATGGTTTGGCTCCCTCTCTGATTTCTTCTCATTCAGTTTTCCCTTCCTTCCCCTATGATCCTCTGTGCTATTTCTTATATTCCACATATGAGTGAAACCATATGATAATTTGTCTTTCTCTGACTGACTTATTTCACTTAGCATAACACCCTCCAGTTCCATCTGTGTCGATATAAATGGTAGGTATTCATCCTTTCTGATGGCGGAGTAATAGTCCATTGTATATATGAACCACATCTTCTTTATCCATTCATCTGTTGAAGGACATCTAGGCTCCTTCCACAGTTTGGCTATTGTGGACATTGTTGCTATAAACATTGGGGTGCAGGTGCCCCTTCTTTTTTAAATAGAATAAAATTTAATAGCTTTATTAAAATAGAACTCACATACCAAATAATCTACCCATTTAAAGTACAGTATTCAAGGGGTTTTAGTATATTCATGGTTGTGCAACCATCATCATCATCAATTTCTGAACATTTCCATCACCCCAAAAAGAAGCTCCATAACCATTAGCAGTCACTGCCCATATCCCACCATGCTTCTTAACCCTAGGCAACCAGTCATCTATTTTCTGTCTCCATAGATTTTCCTATTCTGTATATTTCATGTAAATGGAATCATATAATGCATAATCTTTAGTGACTTGTTTCTTTCACTTGGCATAATGTTTTAAGGTTCACTCATATTGTACTACCATCAATACTTAATTGTTTTTTATTGACAAATCAAAAATATTCCATTGTATATCTATACCACATTTCTTGGGGGATCAGCATTGGGATTGCTTCTATTTCTTGGCTATTATGAATAACATTGCTATAAACATTTATGTCAAGTTTTTGTGTGGGCATGTTTTTATTTCTCTTGGGTATATACCTAGGAGTGGAATTACTGGGTTATATAATAATCCTATATTTAATTTCCTGGGGTACTGCCAATTGTTTTCCAAAGCACCTGAGCCATTTTACAATTTTAATAGCTATGAATGAGGGTTGTGATATATCTATATCCTCATAATGCTTGTTACTGTTTGTCTTTTTTTTTTAAGATTTTATTTATTTATTTAGAGAGAGTGTGTGTGCATGTGAGTGTGGGGGAGGGGCAGAGAGAGAGGGAGAGAGAGAATCTCAAGCAGACTCTGCACTGAGCATGGAGCTTGATCTCATGATCCCGAGGTCATGACCTGAGCCAAAATCAAGAATCAGAAGCTTAACCAACTAAGCCATCCAAGCACCCCTCTTTTTTCTTTTTTTAAGATTTATTTATTTACTTTAGAGAGAGAGTGTGCGTGCGAGTAGGAAAGGGACAGAGGGAGAGAAACTCAAACAGACTCCCAGCTCAGTGTGGAGGCTGATGCAGGGCTTGGTCCCATGACCCTGAGATCATGACCTGAGCCGAAACCAAGAGTCAGACACTTAACTGACGGAGCCACCCAGGCACCCCTGTTTGTCTTTTACATTAGCCATCCTTGGTGGGTGTGAATTGGTATCTCACTGTCGTTTCAATTTGCCTTTTTCTAATAGTTAAAGTGTTGAACATTTTTTCATGTGCTTATTGGCCATTTTAATATCTTCTTTGGAGAAATGTCTATTCAAATCTTTTGCCCATTTTTCAGTTTGGTTCTCTTTTTACTTTTGAGTTGTAGGAGTTCTTTATATATTCTGGATACAAGTCCCTTATCGGATAGATGATTTGTAAATATTCTCTACTATTCTGTGGGCTGTCTTTTTATTTTTGAAACACAAAAGTTTCTAATTTCAATGTAGTCCAATTTATTTTTTTCTTTTGTTGTTTGTATTTTTGCTGTCATATCTAAGGGCAAAGAAATTAAATTACAAAAAAATTGGGGGGGAAAAACCCCACTAGAATCAAAGTAAATAAAATTATAAAGATAAATACACTGATATTTATGAAAATATGTAGCGAGTCACTACTTCTAAAGCTCTATTGTTCCATGTATAACTGTCTTCCTCACAGAACCATGGAGAGTGGGTCACTTGGGCTAATCTTGAAGAGTGGCCTCATGCAATGTGGAAAGTAGCCTGAGCCACACAGATGCCTTGAGTCATAGACGGGAGCTGGTCCAGCCAAACTGTGCAGAGAGAGTTGCCATGGAAACATAAACGTGTCCACAATGCCCAGCTCAATGTCAAAAGCCCTGGTAGTTGCTGAGTGGTTGCCTCTCCTTTCCTAAGAGAGGGCCCTATGATGTTATGGAATTTCTGAATCAGCCATTTTTTAGCTATTAAATAACATTGCTTTCCAATAGCCACACTCTGTGTCTTATCCTTTCTCCCCACCTTCGTGGCAACATTGCATTTGGACCCATATTTCTCAAGAATTAAAGCAAATCGCCCACTGTATTTATTCTGTACCATCCTCCTTGTACAAGAGTGAAAACGTGTGTCTTTGATTCTTTTTAGCCCTTTGAAATATCAAAAATTTTCAACAGCATCCTGAACTGGGTTTGAAGTTCTTGGGTGACTCAAAAAGGGGGAGATTACATTGGATTATGTCGTTCTCATTTTCTGACAAGAGGTGACAGGCAGGTTTACATATAAGAGGCAGCACTAGCTTGAAGCTGAAGCAGGAGTGATTACCATGCAGGGTTTTCAACGGGGGTTTTCCTCCAGGATCCCACTCTTCCACCAACCTGCGCCATCTCAACTGCCCCCTTCCAAGTGCTCAGGTGAAAATCTTGGAGTTGTCCTTCCCTCATATCCCAGGTCAAATCCATTAGGAAATCCTACTAGGTTTCTTGTCCTAATCTCTCCAGAATCTGACCTTATCTACTTCCTCCACCGCTAATGCCTAGTTGACATAATCTCTTGACTGGATCCCTGCAGCTGGTCTTCCTGCTTCTCCTTGCCCCCTAAGTTCGAGTGGCCTTTGCCACTAAGTCAGAACATCTTGCCTCAGCCCCAAACCCTCCAACAACTTTCTATTTCAGAGCAAAACTGTATTTCTTAACAGAGTTAACCTCCATTCCCAATCCACCCCATGACCTGTGCTTCTGAACCTTGCTAACTCCACTCCCTCTTACTTGCTCTGCTGCATCCACACTGGCCCCTTGCTACATTGTGAATGATTCAAAAGTGCTCTCACCTTAGGGCCTTGGCCTTTGCTGTTCCCTCTGCCTGGAATACTCTTCCCTCCACTTATCACTTCCTTCTGCTCAAATGTCATCTTAAATCAACTATTAAATAAAAAGATTTAATAGTTGATTTCCTTGACCACCCTGTCTAAAAATAGCACTTGCATATCCCATTCTTTGCTTTAATTTTCTCCATGTCACTCATCACTACAAGACCTATGCTTATTTATTTGTTGCCTGTTTCCACCCACTAGGAATATAAGCCCCACCAGGGCAAGAATGTCTATTTATTGCTATATATCTAGGGCTTATTGCATGACCTGGCATACAGTAGGTGTTGAATGAATGAGTAAATTACAGCATTGATTGAGAACAATGTTGCTGCAGTCCAGCTACCGTGGCTTGAATCTCAGTTGAGCATTATTAGCTGGTTAACTTCAGTAAGTTAATATTTAGCTGTCTTATGCCTCAATAGCCCCCTCTGTAAAATGGGATCAAAGGTTGTGTCTACATCACATGATTGTTGTATTAAAAGCAGTGATACATGGGGCGCCTGCGTGGCTCAGTTGTTTAAGATTGGACTCTTGATTTCAGCTCAGGTTATGATCTTAGGGTCGTGAGATCGAGCCCCACATTGGTCTCTGCACTGGGCATGGAGCCTGCTTAAGATTCTCTCTTCCTCTCCCTCTGCCCTCCTGCCTGACTCACGTGCTCTCTGGATAAGTGGTTATCCAGGCAAAGGAATTAGAACAGTTATGAAGGGAGAGCAAATGTTCAGTAAGTAAATGTTAGCATTAGCCACTGTAGATAATAATAATGTACACAGTTGCATATCAATCACCCTGTGAAGTAAAAGTAGAAATGGAGAGGCAGATAAGTTAAGCAATTTTTAAAGAGTCAAGTGAATAAGAGTAAAGGAAAAGGGAGAAGTCCTGGGATTCAAAATCAGCTCCTGCGGCTCCATGGCATCATGAAGGGGGCTGCATCTGGGGCTTTCCATGATGTCATTACTGCCAGGAAGTCAATAACATGGGGCTGGAACCTGAAGAATGTGATTTAGCATTTTCCAAAGCCTGTTTCATGGAACAGCAGTCCAAGAACATGCTCCAAGGAAAACACGGTCAAATAAGTTTTGAGAACACTAAGCACTATATCCCTCCTGAGATATTGTCAGCACATGTCATCATTTTAGAGGCTCTGTGAAGTCCTCCTGTAAAGAATCCTGTTTGTCTCACATATTCTCCTTAAATATCCATTTAACTATAGAGCCCTTTGTGTATGTTATGTCTACCAACCTTGGTTCTGCAGAACATCTTTGGAAAAACACCCGTGTAACAAAATCTATCCAAACCAGGTGTTGGCTGCTGGTGGGGTTAGTCAGACCAGTGAGAGCTAATATATGGAAGATGGAATGATCTGCACAATTGAGGTAGCCAATTGGAAATCAACCCAACAGCAGGAGTCCATGGGAATATGCAGGCATGAATGAGTCTAGAATATCATGGTGGTAGGGAAATGGAGGCCCAGACTTGCAGCAACATAAAGCAGAGAGCATCAAGGAGTGACAAGAGGTAGTGCATGGGTTTCCTAACACCCTGTAGAGCTCAGCAACCGGGAAATCTGGCAGAAGGCCATATGCTAAGGTTCAAGGAGGGAGTGAGGATCACAGGGTCTAGTTTCTAAATGAACCTCAAATTTAAGCATAGCATTCAGGGATGGAACCATGAAAGCAAGCAGTGCACTCATCTCTAGAGGTCAGAAATGCTATTGGGGAATTTAGGCAGAGGCAAATTTGATCATGACTGGGTTAAAAGGTGAGATAGGAGTTCCCATAAGCTTCATGTCAAGGAACAAAGTGATAGTCTGGTTATGCCATGTAGGGAAGAAAACCAAACATGACTCCCTAAATCCTTCATGATTTAGCATTCATAGTCACAGACCTGAGCTAAGCCTACAGGTGAGAGCCAAGGGGCCATGACCGCGGGAAAAAGAGGTACAGGGACAAGGCGCCAAGGTGGTCATTACAGAGTGGAAAGTTAACACATCCATGAGACGTATTCAAGTAACAGGTGGCTAAAAGCTCCATAGTTTTTCCTCCTTATTACATCCTAGGCTTCTGATCCCCAGCTGAGTGCTGTCTGCACCACACCAGATTGCATCTCTAAGCTGGCTGGCATCCCAGGATGCACTTTGCAGCCCCAGAGTTGGATTTGCAGCCTTTGACACCCAGGAGGGTAATCACCGTCCTATTTGGGCTGTTCTGCACCATTTCCTAGGGACAGACTTCCCTCCCAGAGGGATGGAGGTACTCTGGCACTCTAAGAATGCAACTATATAGACTTGGTTGATGTCCAAGTTAAGTTTTTAAGTAAGAGAACTTGCCATTAAATTACCCCGAGTGACTGTCATCACTCTGAAGCCAGCAAAAGTTACTCTGCTCAATAAAGTTTTGAGAAAGATGTTTGTTGAACTTTGGGCAAATTTATGATTTTTTCTCTTCTCAATTCATGGTGAAGACTATTAAGCCAAAGAATTTTTTCCTCAGTCTCTGCTGGAAGTAGATAAAGCTGTTTCATACTGTTATACTCTAAAATATCCAGTTAGGAAAGGTGGCAGGCTTTTTTTTTTTTTTTTTTTTTTAACTGTATGAGGTAAAGCAGAATACAATTAATACATTATAGGCAGACACCTAGCAAATTTCTGGGAGAACAGGGAATGGGAAGAATGATTCTGATCAGAATGATAATCAAGGAAGCCTTCATGGAAGAGATGACATTTGAATTAGGCCTGGAAAGGTAAAGAAAAAAATAGGGCATTGTTGATTTACTTGCTAACCTCCAGAGGGTTTCAATTTGGGGAACATACAATGGGAGAATCTCAGAGAGAGTTAAAACAGGAGTTGCTTTGCTTTTAGCTTTAACATTTTGGCCCACAAGTTAATGACCACTTAGGTAAGAATGAGAGCTATTAAAAAATGGAATGGTGTTTTATCTCTCCCCCCTCCCCACACCTTCTCCCCATGTTCTCATTAGAAAAAAAAAAAATATAGAAAGCAGTTCTCTCATTTCTCCTAGTTTTGAGCTTCCTTGGCTAAGGGCAATAACAGGTATTTTGGTTTTTGGTTTTTTGTTTTTTGTTTTGTAATGCTGGGGAAGAGTGGAAAGCCAAGGGTCAACTCTAAAAAGGCTTTGTTTGCAAATGTTATTGAGGATTGACATCATTAAGCCTGATGGGGGTAGAGGTTGGAGGCTGGTGCAGTTGCAGAGAAGAGTTATCTGACCTGGAGAAGAGTATGGGAAAAGAGCCATGCATGCTGCAGGAGTGGGGTTCCGCTTGGATGAAACAGCCCAGGGGTAGCAAGACCTCACATGAGTGTGGCTTGGCAGTACATTGAAAGACTGGGTGAAGTTAAAGGCCCGTGAGGCTGACATGGAAACACGAAGACCATAGACAGAGAAGGAACACTGACCCTCAGGAGTATCAGATACCAGAATACTCAGGACCAGATTCCTCCCTCATTTTTACAGACCCATGTAAGCCCAACAGAATAGACAAGAAATCCTCAATGGTTACTGACTTTGAATTCCAAGTGGAATTTGGTGTGTGAGGGCTGTAAACCAGATTCTAATTTGATTTATAAAAATTAAGAAATATTACATTTTTCCACTTTGAGTATTGGGAAAATTCATGAGTATCATATTTCAAAATCTGCAATGGCACATTAGAATTCTGTATCTAATTTCCAAGCTATTCTGCTGAAAGCATCTCCAGTTTTTATATCCGTCTTGTAGTCATTAAAAGCTGTGTCTTTGGAATCAGAAAGACCTAGTTTGAATAATAACTGAGCTTCTGGTATGGTATATAAACAAAAGTCACTTAATATTTTTGAGTTTCAGGTGCCTCCTCTGGAAATTGGGATACCTGCCCGAGAGGGTTATCATGGTGTTAATTGGATAAGACATTTCTACAGTTCATTACCTGGCACTTAGAATGCATTCAACAAATGGTAGCTTGGGTGATTATTTCTGTGATGGTGGGGTTGGGACCATGAGTATGGTCACCTAGGCTCTCCAACACCAGGACAGAAGCTTGAAAATCCCCTGTATGTCAGTGTCCCTCTTCATCCCCACATTTCCACCCATGACACCTGAAAATGACAAATGACCACACCCCATGCTCAGGAAGGGAAAGGGTGATCTTCCTTCTCTGGTAGGATTTATTCCTGTTTCTGGAAGGAATGTGAATTCAGGATTCAGCTGTGGTCTAGGTGGCTCTTTTGCAAGAGGTAGGAGAGAATTTCTAATTCTCAAATGTTAATGTGCATATAAATCTGTGTTTTAAAATAGTGTATTAACAGAAAATCTGAAGTATAGTAAGGCCAATGTATCAGGAGACGACTGCCACTAAAAGGATAGTTTATTATTCACAGTTCCCAAAAGGGGGAGGCACACCATGCTTGGGCGGGGAGGGGTACATGGGGAAGCGCCAGGGTCATTCACTGGGCAGAGGGACAAGTTAGAGTTGTGGCTGGTTTTTCAGTTGTTTCCTCAGAAAGGAAGGGTAAAAAGGCTTAGGATTAGCTAAGTAATTTCAGTGGGCTCTGGGGCAAAGGGGCCAACCCTAGCTGTCTGGTACCTACTCCCTCAATGCAGTGATTAGGATAGTGGCCTGGAGAATGAGAGCCCCAAAAGGAAGGTAGTTGGGGTGTGGGCTCTGGATTGGCTGGTTTGTAATTGAAAAGCAAACTTGGGGGTGAATTGCTTACTATCTTTGGGAGTTGGCTAACCCTGGGAGGGGCCATTCCTCCAGGGTCAGCAAGGCCCCAGATGTCAGAGCATCAGAATACAGAAAAGAAAAGACACGGTCAATACCCCAGGGGATCTTATTAAAACACAGAATTCTGGGCCCCACCATTCTGATTCATTTGGCCTGAGATGAAGCTCATTCATTTGCATTTCTGATCAGCTCCCAGGTGACATGGCATGCTGCTGGTTTGTGGCTCACACTTTAAGTAGTACTGCTCTGAAGGAGATGAGTGAAGAGCATTGTTGGCACCCCAGAAAATACAATCTGAGTAGAGGCAGGCTGTTCTCGAACAGCTCCCATCACAGCTGAGGATAGCAGAGTGAAACAGATCCTCAAGCTGCCCCAGCTGTCCACAGAACCCAGGTTAAATGGTCTGGTTACTGAAGATCTTAGTTTAAGCTCTTTCAGTGTAGAGATGTCAAGGACAAATAAAACATGTTGGTGGTCTCAGTATAATTCAAAACCATTGAGACACCCCCAAGAGGCACTTAGGCACTTTACAGGGTAGTAGAATACCATAGTTATTTGACCATCAAGCATGTAGGAGAACTTCCCTTATGTGAAGGAGCAGACCCAATGCTGTGGAGATTTGATTTTCAGTTTTACCCGAACATAACCCAAAACTTAAGTGTGCAGTTTATTGAGCCTTCAAAAAGCAAGACATGTAACCACAACCCAGATAAAGAAATGCAACGTTTATCAGTTCCGCAGAGGCTCCCTAATCCCACCCGCCAGTTTCTAGGCCCCTGACAATCCTGACTGCTATCACTGTGGATTAGTTATGCCTGGTTTTGAACTTTATATAAATTAAATCATAGAGTAAATTCTTTTGTCTTCTGTGTCTGGTTTCTTTTACTCCATATTGTGAGATCCACCTATGGTGTTTTGTACAGCAATGGCTCATTCTCATTCCTGTGTAGTATTCTGCTGCGTGAACAAACCACATTTCATCCAACCTACTGGTGGTGGACATTTGGGTTGTTTCTATCTTGAGGCACTGTTACGTGCATTCTTATACAGGTCCTGTCTGTACTGTTGGATATATACCTAGGAATAGAATTTGTGGATCATGAGAATTTGTATTTAGCACAAAAGATTTCCATAGTGATCATGCTGGCTTGCGTGTGCACCAGCAATGAACAAGCATTCCAGTTGCTCCATACCCATTTCAATACATACTGTCATTAGTCTTTTTTATTTTAACTATTCTGGTGGGTGTGGGGTGGTATCATGTCCTGGTTTCTTAATGTGTACAGGTGGAGAATGTTGGCAAGGAGAACAGAGTGAACAGGAGTTTGGAGGTGGGGAAATACAAGCCATATTAGGACAGCTTACCTGGGGTGAAATGTTTCTGTGGATGAGAGATGCAACTGGACATTTTAGCAGGAGTTAGAGTGGGACAGGCCATCGGTGCTCTCCTCCAGGTATGTTAGAAGCAATGTTTGAAGCAAGAGGCCAAAAATCAGAGAATTAAGCAGAATGTGAGTGTTGAATTAGGTGTTCAGAAACTGTAAATGGAGATCTACGTATTTATGAAAAAGACAATTACTGAGCTTTAACTATGAGCTAGAGGCATATTACCTGGGCACCGTGGATATAAAAGGAAGTCATGTTCCTTTCTGTGGCAGAGACCACACATACTGAGAAGAGATGAATAAGATATATAATAAGGCATTGCAATAAATGCTACAGCAGAGACTCGTACAGACTGGAAGCGGGAAGAAGATATCTATCAATTGGCCTGGTAGGGCTGGAAGGTGACATTGGATCTGAGTCTTGATAAATTAGCAATGGTTCATTAAGAAGGTAATGAATAGAGAAGCAGGAGCAATGGTTTGAAGAGGTAGAAGATTATGGGGATGTGCTTAGAGAAAGTCCAGTAGTTTTGTTGCAGATGCATGGGAGTTGGTGAGAGCAGACTGGGAGCAGCCTTGTAAACCCTGCTGAGCATGAATGTGCTGTGAGCAAGGAGAAGCCGCTAAAGTTCTTCAAAGGGGAGCTGCCAAGATCCCTTGGAAGGATATTGCAATAGCGCGGGCCTTATGATCTAAGGTCAGCAGCAGAGGAAATAAAAAGAAAGCGACAGATGTGACTTCAAATAAAATATGGCTCAGTTCTCCTCTTGCAGGGCAAAAATCCCCATTTATTGGGAACTGGAAAAGTACTTAAGGTGATGATTTTGTTCTGCTAGGGTGGGCCCAGTCCGAAGGTAATTTTTCAAAGCAGCTGCTCTAAGTGTTAGTTAAATGGTGCCAGGGGATTCACTGGACACAGGTGTCATGTTCAATCTTATTCATCTATCAATAGAGCCAGACTCCAAGTGCCGGCTGGATGCTGGATGGCAGCAGGGCACCTCTGAGACAGGAATTCTATTAGCAGATGCATCTTGCTGCTTCAGTCTGGGGCTCTGCTGCAGACTTCAAAAAGCTGAGAGCCTTTCCCTTAAGATCAGGAACACGTCAAGGATACCCACTCTCACCACTATTGTTCAACATAGTACTAGAAGTCCTAGCAACAGTAATTAGACAACAAAAAGAAATAAAAGGTATTTAAATTGGCAAAGAAGAAGTCAAACTCTCTCTTTTCACAGATGACATGATACTTTATGTGGAAAACCCAAAAGACCACCCCCAAATTAGTAGAACTCATACAACAATTCAGTAATGTGGCAGGATACAAAATCAATGCACAGAAATCAGTTGCTTTCTTATACACTAACAACACAACTGTAGAAAATTAGAGAAATGATTCCATTTACAATAACACCAAAAACCATAAGATACCTCAGAATAAACCTAACCAAAGAGGTAAAGGATCTATACACTAGGAACTACAGAACACTCATGAAAGAAATTGAAGAAGACACAAAAAAATGGAAAAACATTCCATGCTCATGGATCAGAAGAATAAACATTGTTAAAATGTCTATGCTACCCAGAGCAATCTATACCTTCATTGCTCTCCCGATCAAAATTCCAATGACATTTTTCAAAGTGCTGGAACAAACAATCTGAAAATTTGTATGGAATCAGAAAAGACCCCAAATTGCCAAGGAAATGTTGAAAAAGAAAAACAAAGCTGGGGGCATCACGTTGCCCGATTTCAAGCTATATTACAAAGCAGTGATCACCAAGACAGCATGATACTGGCAAAAAAACAGACATACAGACAAATGGAACAGAATAGAGAGCCCAGATATGAACCCTCAACTGTATGGTCAAATAATCTTTGACAACGCAGGAAAAAATATGCAATGGAAAAAGACAGTCTCTTCAATAAATGGTGCTGGGAAAATTGGACAGCCACATGCAGAAGAATGAAACTCGACCACTCTCTAACACCATACACAAAGATAAACCCAAAATGGATGAAAGACCTCAATGTGAGACAGGAATCCATCAAAATCCTAGAGGAGAACAGAGGCAGTAACCTCTTTGACATCTGCCACAGCAACTTCTTTCAAGATACATCTCCAAAGGCTAGTGAAACAAAAGCAAAAATGAACTTTTGGGACTTCATCAAGATAAAAAGCTTCTGCACAGCAAAGGAAACAGTCAACAAAACAAAGAGGCAACCCACAGAATGGGAGAAGATATTTGCAAATGACACTACAGATAAAGGGTTGGTATCCAAGATCTATAAAGAACTTCTCAAACTCAACACCCAAATAACAAATAATCAAGTCAAAAAATGGGCAGAAGACATGAACAGACACTTCTCTGAAGAAGACATACTAATGACTAACAGATACATGAAAAAATGTTCATCATCATTAGCCATCAAGGAAATTCAAATCAAAACCACATTGAGGGGTGCCTGGGTGGCTCAGATGGTTAAGTGTCTGCCTTCGGCTCAGGTCATGATCCCAGGGTCCTGGGATCGAGTCCCGCATCGGGCTCCCTGCTCAGCGGGGAGCCTGCCTCTCTCTCTCTCTGTCTCTTATGAATAAATAAATAAAATCTTTAAAAAAAAAAACCAACCACATTGAGATATCACCTTACACCAGTTAGAATGGCAAAAATTGACAAGGCAAGAAACAACAAATGTTGGAGAGGTTGTGGAGAAAGGGGAACCCTCTTACACTGTTGGTGGGAATGCAAGTTGGTACAACCACTTTGGAAAACAGTGTGGAGGTTCCTCAAAAAATTAAAAATAGAGCTACCCTATGACCCAACAATTGCACTACTGGGTATTTACCCCAAAGACAGATGTAGTGAAAAGAAGGGTCATATGCACCCCAATGTTAATAACAGCAATGTCCGCAATAGCCAAACTGTGGAAAGAGCCGAGATGCCCTTCAACAGATGAATGGATAAAGAAGATGTGGTCCGTATATACAATGGAATATTACTCAGCCATCAGAAAGGATGAATACCCAACTTTTACATCAACATGGATGGGACTGGAGGAGATTATGCTAAGTGAAATAAGTCAAGCAGAGAAAGTCAATTATCATATGGTTTCACTTATTTGTAGAACATAAAGAATAGCATGGAAGACATTAGGAGAAGGAAGGGAAAAATGAAGGGGGGGAAATCAGAGGGGGAGACGAACCATGAGAGATGATGGACTCTGAAAAACAAACTGAGGGTTCTAGAGGGGTGGGGGTGGGAAAATGGGTTAGCCTGGTGATGGGTATTAAAGAGTGCACATTCTGCACAGAGCACTGGGTGTTATACACAAACAATGAATCATGGAACATCAAAAACTAAGGATGTAATGTATGGTGATTAACATAACAATAAAAAATTTTAAAAAACCCCAAAACTGGTGATGTATTGTATGGTGACTAACATAACATAATAAAATAAAATTAAAAAATCAAAGAACAAAACAAACAAACAAAAAAAACCAAAGAGAGCCTCAAGTCCTTGACTTTTATCTTACTTCTCCATCACTCTGGCTGCGGCTCCTGTCAGGGTGACTCAAATAGGCACCTCGGGTATACTCTTCCTATTGTTTGAGGTTGTTCCTCCACATTCTTTGTTTTCCCCTGCATTATTAAGCTGGGAAAGGAATATTTAAGCATTTAATTAATTGGATGTGTAATAAAGGCAGTTGGTACATTTTAAAAGGTACATAGGAAGCGGTTGTGACAAATGAATTTCTCTCCCTCTCCTTTCCCCCGTCACCTACTTTCTGTTCCCAGGGGCAAACACTATTCTCCACTTTCTTGTGTATCATTTCAAAGATTTTTTATGCAATTACAAACATGTGCGTATTGTTTTTTAAAGCATAAAGGGTAGCACTTCCTATACCTTGTTCTCCACCTTATATACATCTTGGATATGATTCCCCATTACTCCCTTTTTGTGAAGGCTGCATGGTCTTCCATTGTGACTACATCGTCATTGATTTAATCAGGCTGGTTAATAGACTTTTATTTATTTATTTATTTATTTATTTATTTATTTATTTATTTATTTATTTTTTTAAAGATTTTATTTTTATTTATTCGAGACAGAGAGAATGAGAGACAGAGAGCATGAGAGGGAGGAGGGTCAGAGGGAGAAGCAGACTCCCTGCCGAGCAGGGAGCCTGATGCGGGACTCGATCCTGGGACTCCAGGATCATGACCTGAGCCGAAGGCAGTCATGTTGGTGCTCAGTCACCAACTGAGCCACCCAGGCGCCCTTAATAGACTTTTAAATAGTTCCTAATTTTTTGCTACTACAAACAATGCCCCAGTGAATAGCCTTATTTCTCATGTAGAGCTATTTAGAAGATAAATTCCTAGAAATGGAACCGCTTGGCCACCGGGTTATGAATATAGATAATTTTGAGAGATTTTACCAAATTATCCTTTATAGGGGTTGTTCCAATTTTTATTCCTAAGGAAAGTCTGGCGCTTTTTTTTTTTTCACGTGTTCCCTAACACTACAGTGTATTATGCAATTTTGACTTTCCTCAATTTTAAGTATAAAATTTTTCAATAGAGAAATGTATTTGGGTTTTTACTTTTCATTTATCTTATTAGTGAGGCTGAGCATCTTTGCATAGTTTTGGGTTATTTGAAATTCTTTTTAAGAAATGAACTCTGATCATATATCTTGACCATCTTCCCATAGGATTATTTACCTTTTTCTTATCGATTGGTAAGAGCTCGCTGTGTATTAAGAAAACTATTCCTTTAGGCATAAGATGCAAGCCTTTTCCCCAGTTTGCTGAGTTTGGACTTTATTTATTTATTTTTGTAATAACAAATTTTAAAAATTTTTATGTAGTAAAATTTCTTGTTTCTTTTCAGTTTAGGGTCATACTTAGGATTTTTCAACTGTGAGATTATTTTAAGTTACCATGATCTCTTTTAATACTTTTAGTGTCAGGGCACCTGGGTGTTTCAGTCGGTTAAGTGTCTGCCTTCAGCTCAGGCCATGATCCCAGGACCCTAGAATTGAGCCCCGCATTGTGCTCCCTGCTCAGTGGGGAGCCTACTCCTCACTCTCCCTCTGCCCACAGCTCCCCTTGCTTGTGCTCTCTCTCTTTGTCAAATGAATAAATAAAAACAATCTTAAAAAAAATACTTACAGTGTCATTTTTAAAAATGTGTATTTTGAAATAATTTTGGACTTACAGAAGTGTGGTAAAGCTAGTCTTCACCCACCTTTGGCTACTGTTAACAGTTTATACAACCATGGTACAAATAGTAAAACTAAGAAGTCAACACTGGTACAGTACTCTTTTTTTTTTTTTTTAAGATTTTATTTATTTATTTGAGAGAGAGAGAATGAGAGACAGAGAGCACGAGAGGGAAGAGGGTCAGAGGGAGAAGCAGACCCCCTCCTGAGCAGGGAGCCCGATGCGGGACTCGATCCCGGGACTCCAGGATCATGACCCGAGCCGAAGGCAATCGCTTAACCAACTGAGCCACCCAGGCGCCCCAGTACTCTTAATTAAACATAGACTCTAATGGGATTTCCAGTTTTCCACATATGTCCTTTTTTCTGTTAAAGATACCACCCCAGAATGCCACATTTTATTGCCCTGTGTCCCTTATCTCCTCCAGTATGTGACAGTTCCTCAATTTTTGTCTTTTGTGACCTTGACGTTTTTGAAGCATTCTAGTCCCATTTAATTTTGTCTGATATTTCCTTATTTAGATTATGGATTTTTGAGAATATCAGAGTTGGTGTATCCTTCTTAGAACACTCTATCAGGGCTACATAATGATATATTTTATAACTGGTAATGTTAAATTTGATCATTTGGTTAAGGCTTTGTCTGCCAGGTTTCTCCACTATAAAGTTACTATTTTTCTTTGTATAGTTAATAAATATTTGGTGGAAGATACTTTGAGGAAATATACATATATGTTAGTATGTACACATTCTACATTTATTTACCTGAAAATATTTTTTATATACATATAATCATGTGTTTCTCTTTCAAAATAAATATTAAAATATATATTTGTAATATATATGTTTTGGGGCACCTGGGTGGCTCAGTTGGTTAAGCGTCTGACTCTTGATTTTGGCTCAGGTCATGATCTCAGGGCCATGGGATCAAGCCCTGTGTTGGGCTCCACGCTCAGCATGGAGTCTGCTGGAGATTCCCTCCTTCTTCCTCTGCCCCTCCCCCCAACTTGAGCACACGTGCGTGTGTGTGTGCGCTCATGCTCTCTTTCTCTAAAAAAAAACTTATATGTTTTAAAAAATATATTTAAAAACATATTTTAATATATAAATATAAGAAAATATTAATATAATATAAACCAAATATTACATATAATATATAAATATATAATAATATATAATTTAAAGTTACATTTAGTATATACAAATATGATATAAATATTAATATAATAGGTAAACTATAATACAACAGAATTGATAAAATATAATATAAATGTGTATAAATATTACATAAAATATACATACATATAAATATATGTTTAATATATTTTTAAAAGAAAAACAAATGACTTCATACAGATACCTCAGCTTCAATCCTGCACAAATTTTAGAGGTTCCCATTTGTTTATTCGTAACTTCCTTCTCCAACAGTTTAAAACCTGTCATTATCTGTAATACATTTACTTATTTGTTTACCCCTACTAAATGTGTAAAGTTGTTTTAGAATTGCTAGCACATATCCCTTTGAGAAGCAAATATACTAACTAGAATACAATGTTTGTACACAGGTTCATTTTGCCTTTGGCCTGTATCCAGGCAAAAAACTCTTCTTCATGTAGGTCAGCTCCTTTCTTACCCACCCCTTTCAGTGTGATTAAGTTATACATTGACAACACAATTATACATATTTGCCACAGTCTGCAGAGTATTTGGGGTTGCCTCAGTGAGCTGGTTGATTTTTTAAAAATTGAGTACAATAAAATTAACTCTTCATGGTATGCAGTACTGTGGATTTTGACAATCACATGGAGTTGTTTATTGATCATCATAGTACTGTAGTGGATGTTCCACTGACCCCAACATTTCCTCATGCTGGCTCTTTGCAATGAACTCTTCATCCAGTCTCAAATTGACCATCACTGCTCAGTTTTGCGTTCCCTATTGTTTTGTCTTTTCAAGAATATCATATAAATGGGATTGATCAGTACACAGTTTTTAAATTCTGACTTCTTTCAATGAGCCAAATGTATTTAAGACTAATCTATGTTGTGAGTGGATCCATAGCACATTCTTTACAAAATAAAATATTTATTGATATATAATTGACATACAATAAACAGCACATATTGAAAGTGTTGATTTGACAAGTTTTTTAAAAATATTTTTATTGTTATGTTAATCCCCATACATTACATCATTAGTTTTAGATGTAGTGTTCCATGATTCATTGTTTGTGCATAACACCCAGTGCTCCATGCAGAACATGCCCTCCTCAATACCCATCACCAGGCTAACCCATCCTCCCACCCCCTTCCCTCCAGAACCCTCAGTTTGTTTCTCAGAGTCCATCGTCTCTCATGGTTCGTCTACCCCTCCGATTTCACCCCCTTCATTCTTCCCCTCCTGCGATCTTCTTCTTTTCTTTTTTTCCTAAACATATATTGCATTATTTGTTTCAGAGGTACAGATCTGAGATTCAATAGTCTTGCACAATTCACAGCGCTCACCAGAGCACATACCCTCCCCAGTGTCTATCACCCAGTCACCCCATCCCTCCCACCCCCCCCCACTCCAGCAACCCTCAGTTTGTTTTCTGAGATTAAGAATTCCTCATATCAGTGAGGTCATATGATACATGTCTTTCTCTGTTTGACTTATTTCACTCAGCATAACACCCTCCAGTTCCATCCACGTCGTTGCAAATGGCAAGATCTCATTCCTTTTGATGGCTGCATAATATTCCATTGTATATATATACCACCTCTTCTTTATCCATTCATCTGTCGATGGACATCTTGGCTCTTTCCACAGTTTGGTTATTGTGGACATTGCTGCTATAAACATCGGGGTGCACATACCCTTTCGGATCCCTACTTTTGTATCTTTGGGGTAAATACCCAGTAGTGAAATTGCTGGATCATGTGGTGGCTCTATTTTCAACTTTTTGAGGAACCTCCATACTGTTTTCCAGAGTGGCTGCACCAGCTTGCATTCCCACCAACAGTGTAGGAGGGTTCCCCTTTCTCCACATCCCCGCCAACATCTGTCACTTCCTGACTTGTTAATTTTAGCCATTCTGACTGGTGTGAGGTGGTATCTCATTGAGGTTTTGATTTGGATTTCCCTGATGCCGAGTGATATTGAGCTCTTTTTCATGTGTCTGTTGGCCATTTGGATGTCTTCTTTGGACAAATGTCTGTTCATGTCTTCTGCCCATTTCTTGATTGGATTCTTTGTTCTTTGGGTGTTGAGTTTGATGAGTTCTTTATAGATTTTGGATACTAGCCCTTTATCTGATATGTCATTTGCAAATATCTTCTCCCATTCTGTCGGTTGTCTTTTGGTTTTGTTGACTGTTTCCTTTGCTTTGCAAAAGCTTTTTATCTTGATGAAGTCCCGATAGTTCATTTTTGCCCTTGATTCCCTTGCCTTTGGTGATGTTTCTAGGAAGAAGTTGCTGTGGCTGAGGTCGAAGAGGTTGCTGCCTGTGTTCTCCTTTAGGATTTGGATGGACTCCTGTCTCACATTGAGGTCTTTCAACCATTTGGAGTCTATTTTTGTGTGTGGTGTAAGGAAGTGGTCCAGTTTCATTCTTCTGCATGTGGCTATCCAATTTTCCCAATACCATTTGTTGAAGAGACTGTCTTTGTTCCATTGGACATTCTTTCCTGTTTTGTCAAAGATGAGTTGACCATAGAGTTGAGGGTCCATTTCTGGGCTCTCTATTTTGTTCCATTGATCTATGTGTCTGTTTTTGTGACAGTACCATACTGTCTTGATGATGACAGCTTTGTAATAGAGCTGGAAGGTCCGGAATTGTGATGCCGCCAG
Source organism: Mirounga leonina (assembly GCF_011800145.1). Lineage (NCBI taxonomy): Eukaryota > Metazoa > Chordata > Mammalia > Carnivora > Phocidae > Mirounga > Mirounga leonina. Next base: position 7,481,083 of record NW_023270777.1, on the reverse strand, counting down.
CTTTGCTTTTCTTTTTCAACATTCCTCTGGCTATGCGGGGTCTTTTCTGGTTCCATACAAATTTTAGGATTATTTGTTCCATTTCTTTGAAAAAAGTGGATGGTATTTTAATGGGGATTACATTGAATGTGTAGATTGCTCTAGGTAGCATTGACATCTTCACAATATTTGTTCTTCAATCCATGAGCATGGAACGTTTTTCCATTTCTTTGTGTCTCCCTCAATTTCTTTCATGAGTATTTTATAGTTTTCTCAGTATAGATCCTTTGCCTCTTTGGTTAGATTTATGCCTAGGTATCTTACGGTTTTGGGTGCAATTGTAAATGGGATTGACTCCTTAATTTCTCTTTCTTCTGTCTTGTTGTTGGTGTATAGGAATGCCACTGACTTCTGTTCATTGATTTTATATCCTGCCACTTTACTGAATTCCCGTATGAGTTCTAGCAGTTTTGGGGTGGAGTCTGCAAAGAGTGAGAGTTTGACTTCTTCTTTGCCGATTTGGATGCCTTTGATTTCTTTTTGTTGTCTGATTGCTGTGGCTAGGACTTCTAATACTATGTTGAATAGCAGTGGTGATAGTGGACATCCTTGCCGCGTTCCTGACCTTAGGGTGAATGCTCTCAGTTTTTCCCCATTTAGAATGATATTCGCTGTAGGTTTTTCATAGATGGCTTTTATGATATTGAGGTATGTACCCTCTATGCCTATACTCTGAAGAGTTTTGATCAAGAAAGGATGCTGTACTTTGTCAAATGCTTTTTCTGCATCTATTGAGAGGATCATATGATTCTTGTTCTTTCTTTTGTTAATGTATTGTATCACGGTGATTGATTTGTGGATGTTGAACCAACCTTGCAGCCCAGGGATAAATCCCACTTGGTCGTGGTGAATAATCCTTTTAATGTACTGTTGGATCCTATTGGCTAGTATTTTGGTGAGAATTTTTGCATCCATGTTCATCAGGGATATCGGTCTGTAATTCTCCTTTTTGATGGGGTCTTTGTCTGGTTTTGGGATCAAGGTAACACTGGCCTCATAAAATGAGTTTGGAAGTTTTCCTTCCATTTCTATTTTTTGGAACAGTTTCAGAAGAATAGGTATTAATTCTTCTTGAAATGTTTGGTAGAATTCCCCTGGGAAGCCATCTGGCCCTGGGCTTTTGTTTTTTGGGAGATTTTTGATGACTGCTTCAATTTCCTTAGTGGTTATAGGTCTGTTCAGGTTTTCTATTTCTTCCTGGTTCAGTTTTGGTAGTTGATACATCTCTAGGAATGCATCCATTTCTTCCAGGTTATCTAATTTGCTGGCATAGAGTTGCTCATAATATGTTCTTATAATTGTTTGTATTTCTTTGGTGTTGGTTGTGATCTCTCCTCTTTCATTCATGATTTTTTTGATTTGGGTCATTTCTCTTTTCTTTTTGATAAGTCTGGCCAGGGGTTTATCAATCTTGTTAATTCTTTCAAAGAACCAGCTCCTAGTTTCGTTGATCTGTTCTACTGTTCTTTTAGTTTCTATTTCATTGATTTCTGCTCTGATCTTTATTATTTCTCTTCTCCTGCTGGGTTTAGGCTTTATTTGCTGTTCTTTCTCTAGCTCCTTTCGGTGTAGGGTTAGGTTGTGTACTTGAGACCTTTCTTGTTTCTTGAGAAAGGCTTGTATTGCTATATACTTTCCTCTTAGGACTGTCTTTGCTGCATCCCAAAGATTTTGAATATTTGTGTTTTCATTTTCATTGGTTTCCATGAATTTTTAAAATTCTTCTTTAATTTCCTGGTTGACCCATTCATTCTTCAGTAGGATGCTCTTTAGCCTCCATGTATTTGAGTTCTTTCCGACTTTCCTCTTCGGATTGAGTTCTAGTTTCAAAGCATTGTGGTCTGAAAATAGGCAGGGAATGATCCCAATCTTTTGGTACCAGTTGAAACCTGATTTATGACCTAGGATGTGATCTATTCTGGAGAATGTTCCATGGGCACTAGAGAAGAATGTGTATTCCGTTGCTTTGGGGTGGAATGTTCTGGATATGTCTCTGAAGTCCATTTGGTCCAGTGTGTCCTTTAAAGTCTTTATTTCCTTGTTGATCTTTTGCTTAGACGATCTGTCCATTTCAGTCAGGGGGGTGTTAAAGTCCCCCACCATTATTGTATTGTTGTCGATGTGTTTCTTTGCTTTTGTTATTAATTACCTTATATAATTGGCTATCCCATGTTAGGGGCATAGATATTTACAATTGTTAGATCTTCTTGTTGGATATACCCTTTAAGTAGGATATAGTGTCCTTCCTCATCTCTTATTACAGTCTTTGGTTTAAAATCTAATTTGTCTGATAGAAGGATTGCCACCCCAGCTTTCTTTTGGTGTCCATTAGCATGGTAAATGGTTTTCCATCCCCTCACTTTCAATCTGGGGGTGTCTTTGGGTCTAAAATGAGTCTCTTGCAGACAGCATATCGATGGGTCTTGTTTTTTAGTCCAATCTGATAGCCTGTGTCTTTTGATTGGGGCATTTAGCCCATTTACATTCAGGGTAACTATTGAAAGATAGGAATTTAGTGCCATTGTGTTGCCTGTAAGGTGGTTGTTACTGTATATTGTCTGTGTTCCTTTCTGGTCCATGTTGCTTTTAGGCTCTCTCTTTGCTTAGAGGAACCCTTTCAAGATTTCTTGTAGGGCTGGTTTCGTGTTTGCAAATTCCTTTAGTTTTTGTTTGTCCTGGAAGCTTTTTATCTCTCTTTCTATTTTCAATGACAGCCTAGCTGGATAAAGTATTCTTGGCTGCATATTTTTCTCATTTAGTGCTCTGAATATATCCTGCCAGTCCTTTCTGGCCTGCCAGGTCTCTGTGGATAGGTCTGTTGCCAATCTAATGTTTCTACCATTGTAGGTTACATATCTCTTCTCCCGAGCTGCTTTCAGGATTTTCTCTTTGTCTCTGAGACTCGTAAGTTTTACTATTAGATGTCGGGGTGTTGACCTATTTTTATTGATTTTGAGAGGGGTTCTCTGTGTTTCCTGGATTTTGATGCCTGTTTCCTTCCCCAAATTAGGGAAGTTCTCTGCTATAATTTGCTCCAATATACCTTCTGCCCCTCTCTCTCTTTCTTCTTCTTCTGGGATCCCAATTATTCTAATGTTGTTTCATCTTATGGTATCGCTTATCTCTCGAATTCTGCCCTCGTGATCCAGTAGTTGTTTATCTCTTTTCCTCAGCTTCTTTATTTTCCATCATTTGGTCTTCTATATCACTGATTCTGTCTTCTGCCTCATTTATCCTAGCAGTTAGTGCCCCCATATTTGATTGCACCTTATTAATAGCCTTTTGATTTCTACTTGGTTAGGTTTTAGCTCTTTTACTTCTCCAGAAAGCGTTTCTCTAATAACTTCCATATTTTTTTCAAGCCCAGCTAGTATCTTTAAAGTGATGATTCTGAGCTCTAGATCCGACATCGTACTAATGTCCGTATTGAGTAGGTCCCTGGCAGTCGGTACTACCTCTTGTTCTTTTTGTTGAGGTGATTTTTTCTGTCTTGTCATTTTGTCCAGAGGAGAATAGATTAATGAGAGAACAAAATGCTAACAGGGTAACAACGTTCCCAGAAAATATACTCTAAACAAATCAGAAAAGACCTGAAGCAGTGGGAAAAGAAAGGGAAAGAGAGAAAAAGAAAAAGTAAAAGATAAAGATAAAAATAAACAAAAACAGAACAAAACAAAACAAAAAAACCAGAATGTGATCAAATATGATCAGGCTGGTATATAGATCAGTGCCACACACTAGATTTTGGGTGTATTTTGGTCTGTTAGAAGAAAGTGCCTCCCAAAATTTTAAAGAAAGAAAAACTTATATATGTATAAAAATAAGGGTTGATATGATGAAGGGATGGAATATGACTGTAAAAATGGAAATTTAAAAAATTTTATAAAAGGAATTGATAAGAAGTTGTTTTAAAAAAGAAAGAAGAGGATTTAAAAAAAAAGAAAAAAGAAAAAAAAAAGGGAGAGAATGTGATCAGGCAGGGGAGTAGAAAAAAACCATACACTAGAGATTTAGGGTATATTTTGATCTGTTAGAAGAAACTATCTCAAAATTTTAAAGAGAGAACAACTTATATATATATGCCAAAAATACGGATAACTAATATGAAGGGATAGAATATGACTCTAAAAATGAAAGATAAAAATGAAAAATAAAAATGTTTTTTTAAAAAAGGGATTGATAAGATGTTGGTTGAAAAAGGGAAAAAGAAAAATTTAAAAAAAAAAAGACAGTTAAAAAAAATTAACTTTGAAAAACTAAAGAATCATGGTAAAAAAGCCATGAATTCTATGTGCAGTATTCCCCTAGCCCTGGCGTTCTCCCATTCTCATTGATCGGCAAACTTGGTCTTGGCTGGCTGTTCTTGCTGATCTTCTGGGGGAGGGGCCTATTGCCGTGGTTTTCAAATATCTTTGCTGGAGGCGGAATTGCCCCGCCCTTGCCAGTCTGGGCTAAGTAATCTGCTCGGGTTTGCTCTCCAGAGCTTTTGTTCCCTGCGAACTTTCCATACAGCTTTGGAGGCGGAGAGTGAAAATGGCAGCCTCCCAATCTCCGCCTCAGAGGAGCCGAGAATTCGGCCCCGCTCTTCAGTGAGCCCCCAGAGAAAAGCTGTCAGTCACTCCCGTTTTCCTGGTCTCCGGCCGCACTCCGTGCTCACCCGGCCTGTGACCGCGCATTTCTCTCTCTGGCACCCGACCCCGGGTGGAGTCTCCAAACCCAGCAGATCCCTGCGGTGCGCTCCCGTGCCTCTCCTCCCGCGGGAGGAAGGTGAGTCTCCCCGGGTCTGCTGCTTGCTGGGTCCCTGCTGGAGGAGCAGTGGCCCAACTGTGCCATGGATCACAGTTTATGACCACCCCATGCTGAGAGCCCGCTCCTCGGCTCTGTCTCTGCAGCCGGCTTCCCCGCTCCGATACCTGGGAGCTCTGCCGCACTCAGACACCCCCGGTCTTTCTGTGACCCCGAGGGTCCCGAGACCACACTGTCCTGCGAGGGTTCCACCCCCCGTTAGCCACCGGAGTGACGTCCCTCAGCGGAGCAGACTTCTAAAAGTTCCGATTTTCTGCTCCGCTGCTCTATCACTTGCCAGAAGTGGCAGACGGAGGCCCCTCCCCCGCCATCTAGCCTCCCGAATATCGCCTCGGATTCACTTCTCCGCACGTCCTACCTTCCAGAAAGTGGTCGGTTTTCTGTTCAGAGAGTTGTAGCTCTTCTTTTCTTCGATCTCCTGTTGAGTTCGTAGGTGTTCAGAATGGTTTGATCCCTATCCAGCTGAATTCCTGAGACCAGACGAAATCCAGGTCTCCACTCCTCTGCCATCTTGCCCCGCCCCCCACTTTCCGATTTGACAAGTTTTGACATAAGTATGTATCCATCCATACAGCCTTCACTACAATCAGAATAATAGATCCATCACTACCAAAAGCTTCCTTATTCCCCTTTGTCATCATTTCTCATATCATTCTCCACTTCTTCCATCCCTAAGCATCCACTGATCTGCTATCACTATGGATACATTTACATTTGCTAGAATCTTGTAGGAATAAAATTATACAATATGTATCCCTTTTATCTGACTTCTTTCACTCAGAAAAATTATTTTAGTATTCATCCTTGATATAGTATGTTTCACTAGTTCATTCCTTTTTGTTGCAGGGTTGTAGTCCATTGGATGGAAAGAACTCGAGTTTGTTTATTCATTCACCTATTGATGGATGTTTGGATTTTTGCCATTTTGGGGCTATTACAAATAGTGACTATGGTCATTCATGCACTACTTTTTTGGGGATAGATATATGCTTTCTTTTTTCTTGGACAAAGTAGATTGGATGGATCAGATGGTGGGTGTATGCTGACATTTTAAGAAATTGCCAAACTTTTGCAAAGTGGTTGCCCCATTTTACATTCCTAGCAATGCAGAATAGTTCTAGTTTCTGTGTATTGTTGCCAACACATGTTATGGTCAATCTTTTTCCATTTTAGCCATTCTAATTGTATGCAATGGTATTTTATTGTGTGTAATTTGCATTTCCCTAATGGCTAATGATGTAGAGATTTATTCCATGAGTTCATTTGCCTTCTCTTCTAGTAACATGACTGCTTGAATCTTATGTTTTTAAAAAATTGTTTCCTTTGTATTGAATTTTAATATTTTAAAATATATTTTGAATATATTTAAATGTCTGTTGTATATTAAAAGTCTGTTATCAGATACATGACTTTTAAATATTTTCTTCTAGTCTGTGGCTTGTCTTTCATTTTCTTAAGAGATCTTTGGGAAAGCAGAGTTTTAAATTTTGCTGAAGTCCAATTTATCAGTTTCTTCTTTTATGACTCATGCTCTCAGTCATGTGGAAGAAATCTTTGCCTAATGGAAGGTCACAAAAGTTTTCTCTTAAGTTTTCTTCTGAATGTCTTATAGTTTTAGGTTTTACAGTTATGTCTTATGAGCTCATTTTTTATTTAATTTTTCTTTATGGTGCAAAGTATGTAGTAAGTTTTTTTGTTTTGGTTTGTTTTGTTTGCTTGTGGATATCCAATTGTTTCAGCACCATTTCGTGAAATTTCTTTATTCACTGAATTGCCTTTGCACCTTTGCCAAAAATCAGTTGTTCATATATGTGTGGGTCTATGTCTGGATTCCCTATTTGTTAAATTTGCCTATTTATTTATCTTTCTACCCATACCACCCTGTCTTGATTATTGTAATTTTATAATAATTCTTGAAATCAGGTAGTGTCAGTCTTCCAACTTTGTTTTTTGTTTGTTTGTTTGTTTTGTTTTTTGTTTTTGCAAAATTGCTTAGCCTATTCTAGGTCTTTTATATTTCCATTTGAATTTGAAAATTGGTTTGCCAATTTCTGCAAAAGCATCCCAGATTTCTATTGGGACTTCATTGAATCTTTAGATCATTTGGGAGACAATTTTCATTTTAATAATACCAATTCCTCAACCATTAAACATACATATCTCTTCCTCCATTATGTCTCCTTTGTTTTCTGAGAAAACAGAACTTTCACATCTTTGTCAGACTTATCCTTAAGTATTTCACATTGTTGATGCTATTGTAAATTATACTTTTAAAAAAATATTTTATTTATTTATTTGACAGGGAGCAAGAGAGCTCAAGTAGGAGGAGCAGCAGAGGGAGAGGGAGAAGCAGAAGCAGGCTTCCCACTGAGCAGAGAGCCCAATGTAAGGCTCAATCCCAGGATCCTGGGATCCTGACCTGGGCTGAAGGCAGATGCTTAACTGACTGAGATGACCCAGTCACCCCTGTAAATTATATTCTTGGTTAAATTTCTATTTCTGACTGTATGTTGCTAGTACATAGAAATACAACTGATTTTCCCCATTGGTCTTGTATCCTCGATTCTTGCTAAACTCACTTATTAGTTCTAGCTGATTTTTGTGTTCCCATTAAATTATCTATGTAAAAGATCATGTTATCTGGAAATAATGACAGGTTTATACCTTCGTTTCCAAACTGGATGCCTTTAATTTCTTGTCCTCACCTTGCTGCACTGGTTAGAACCTCAAAAAAAATGCTGAATAGAAAAGGTGAGAATGGTTATCCTTGTACTGTTCCTGATTTCAAAGGGTCATCATTTAGTTTTTAACCATGTATATATGCTAAATATAGGGTGGTTTTTTTTCTTTTAATGTCTTTTATGAGGTAGAGAAAATTTTCTCTTATTTCTAGTTTGCTGAGAGGTTGTTGTTTTTTTTCTTTTTATCAGAAATGAATTTTGTCAAGTGATTTTTCTATGTCTATTGAGATGATTTTTTTTTAGTTCACTAATATGCAAGAAGACAATGAAACATCAACCTAAAATTCTATACCCAGCAAAAAATGTCTTTGAGAAATGATGATGAAATAAAAATGTTTTCAGGCATACAAAAGCTGTGATCATTCATTGCCATCAGTTTTGCACTGAATGAAAAATTAAAGGAAATCCTCAAGGCAGAAGAAAAACATGACGAGATGGCAATATGGATCTACACAAAGGGATGATAAATGCAGGAAATTATAAACTACATTGGTAAATATAGAAGATATTTTCTTACTATTTAAATCTGTTTACAAGATAAGTATTGAAACAAAAGTAATGTAGTATGATGTTTATGCCATATGTAAAAGCAAAATGTATGAAAATAACAGCACAAAGGTTGGAGGGAAGAAATGGAAGTATGCTATTGGCAGGTTCTTATACATACGTGAAGTGGTAAGGTATCACTTGAAGCTAGAATGTGGGAAGTAAAAAAGGTATAACATAAATCTTAGAGCAACCACTAAAATAAAACAACAGTTATAGCCAAAAAGACAGCAAGTTGTTAAAATGTTGATATGGATATCAATATTTATATGGCTAAATATTAATATTTACCGATGTCAATAAAGATATTCAACTTATCCAAAACAAAGCAGAAAAAAAAGGAAAATGAGAAAAAAATATGGACAAAGAGGAGACGAATAGCAAGATGATAGATTCAAACCTGACACTATCAGTAATATGTGAGGTGTAAATGGTCCTGTATGATCACCAAGAACGGTTGCTTCTAATCCTTCCAGATGTTTCTTTCCCCATCTTGGAGTAGTTTCTACCCAGGCACTCACTGATCAATGCTCACCTGAATACTAGATGAGACTCCCCTGCTGATCTCTGCAGTTCTGAGTCTTTGCAGTTCCCTTTTCTATTCTACTCTGTCTTGGGAACTCTAGCCATCTTGGTTTCCTTAAATTCTTAGCTCTGTCTCTTCAATTTGGGAAATCTGCTAGGCTCCACCAGGATTCCCTCTCCCTATACTTTGTCCTGGAAACCCTCTCAAGGCAGAAAATTGAGACAACCATAGGGCTCATCTCATTTGTACCCTGTCCTTCAGGAATCTTTGTTCTTCATTGCTTGGTATCTGGTGTCTTACAAAACTGTTGTTTCATATATTTTATTGGTTTTCATTTGTTTTAGTCCAGAGTGTAAATACAGTTTTTATTACTACACCTTGGTCAGAAACAGAAATCAGTTTATTCCTTTTTATTGCCAAGAATATTCATTGTATGGATGTACCAGTTTGTTTTCTCATTTGCTTATTGAAGGGCTATGTTGTTTCCAGTTTTTGGCAACTTGAATAAAGCTTCTATAAACATTTGCATGCAGTTTTTGTAAGAACACAGATTTTCAATGAACTTCGTTAAATACCTAGGAGTGGTATTACTCAGTCACTTGGTAAGGGTGTATTTAATTTATAAGAAACTGCTGAGTTGTGACTGTTCTATTTGGCATTCCCATCAAAAACCTATGAGGGTGGGGCACCTGGGTGGCTCAGTCGTTAAGCGTCTGCCTTCGGCTCAGGTCGTGGTCCTGGGGTCCTGGGATCGAGCCCCGCATTGGGCTCCCTGCTCTGCGGGAAGCCTGCTTCTCCCTCTCCCACTCCCCCTGCTGTGTTCCCTCTCTTGCTGTGTCTGTCTGTCTAATAAATCTTTAAAAAAAAAAAAAAAACCTATGAGGGTTTCAATTGCTCTGCATTCTTGCCTGCGCTTGGTGTTGTAAGTTGTTTGTTTATTGATTTATTTCTAGTCATTCTAACACATGGATAGTGGTATCTCATTGTGGTTTTAATTTGCACTTCCCTAATGACTAATGATGTTGAACATCTTTTTATATGCTTATTTGCCATCTGTGTCTTCTTTTTGATGAAAAGCCTATTGAGAACTTTCACCCATTTTGAAAAATTGGGTTGTCTATTTTCTTATTTTTGAGTTATTTATTTATTTATTGTTTGTTTGTTTGTTTATTATTTTAGAGAGAGAGTGCTGGGGCAGAGGAAGAGGGAGAGAACCTTCAGCAGAATCCCTGGTAAGTGGGGACCCCAACATGGGGCCATTTCACGACCCTGAGATCAAGACCTGAGCTTAAATCAAGTCTGACACTTAACTGACTGAGGCACCTAGGTGCTCCTTATTTTTGAGTTTTGAGTGTTCTTTATATATTATGGATACATATCCTTTATTAGTTGTTATGGCTTATCTTATGTTTTATTTTATTTTTTATTTTTAAGATTTATTTATTTGAGATAGAGCAGGAGCAGGGGGAACAGCAGGCAGAGGGAGAGGGAGAAGCAGGCTCCCCGCTGAGCAGGGACTCTGATGTGGGGCTCAATCCCAGGACCCTGAGATCATGACCTGAGCTGAAAGCAGACACTTAACTGATTGAGCCACCCAGGTGCCCCTTGTGTTTCATTTTAAATCTTTTTAAGAGGGATATGAATTGGCAAAAACACTGAGTTAGAAGTGTAATTTTATTAACATTCCAAAGTTACTTATTGACCAATGGAAAAAAGGATTTTAAGTGAAGTAATTTAAAGTCATTTATATCTGAGTAAATTTTGAGTGAATTGAGTATAGTAACAAGGTCAGGACATTTGTGTTGTCTTTCTAACTCAGCCACTAGTGATACGATCCTGAATATCTTGATTTCTCCAGGCTTAATTTCCTCAGCAGCAAATATTCAACTTTGAGCATAAGCTTTTCAAAGTTGCTAACACAGAATGCAATAACACTCTCTGTTAACTTTCCTGGAAATTATAGTTTTGTCTTGATTTGTTTTTTTCATTTTCATAATCATAAATAATACTTTTTGTTAAGAGTGGTATTTATATGTTTCTTCTATTTATATATTAAATAACTTGAAAACTAGAAAATGCACATGCAAATAAAGAGGATGAAGAATGAAAGAGGAAGAGCTTTTACATTTTATCAAGATAAAACATTAGTACTTCATTTATTTTAAAAAATTCCACTTAAACCAGATATGTTATTTGGTAGGCATAGATAGTAAATTACTTCAGAAGTAGCACATATATTGTTTAGGGGTATTGGAGTTATACTTATCAGCCATCTAAACCGATCCTTTTATTTAGTTGTGGTATAAGGTCAAAATATGTTTTAAGGGAAAGTTCTATCCTTATGTCTTTTCCTCCATCATTTTATGATGAACAATTTCCAATGTATACAAATTTCCAAGAATTGTGCAGGGAATACTCATAAACCTACCATATGGATTCTACAATGAACATTTTACTACGTTTCCTTTATCATGTACCTATCTATCCTTCCTGCTACCCATCTATCAATCCACCTTATTTTCTGATGTGTTTTGAAGCCTGTGGATTTTTAACATTTGAGTATTTATTATGAAGAGATCTTTTGGTTGTGTGATGAGAACACTATCTCTACCATATACTTGTCCATCAAAAAAGAAAAAAAAAAATCATCCCACTAAATCTTGTTAAAGTTCCCAAAGCTGGGAAATTCTCCAAAGTATCCTGGCCCACATCCCTGGATATGTTGAATTTGGATCTGGGGTAAGCCTAACATCTGAATCCCCCACACCCCTTCTTCCCCTTAGCTCCACAATTGTTTGAATTGTCCACTAAGGCATTTGCCCAGACACAGCTTGAGAGAGTCAATTAGAAACAGCACGTGTGGGGAAAGGCCATGACATGCCCCAGTTATAACAGTCTGAGGAAGAGGGAGTCAGAGAGAAGATATTCCAGAAGTGAAATTCAGTGAGGGAAGGTATGTTCAGATGGGCTGAGATTAGACAGGGCCCTGAAACAGCCCTTTGCAAACCTAGTTGGCTGAAAGAATCATTTGAGAGAACTAAAATAAAAAACAAAACAAAAGCTTAGTTCCTAACAAAGAGTTTTATTTAGCTCTGGATGAGGGCCTGAATCTGCACTTTTAACAAGTGATACATGTATTCTGGATGCTACTGGTTGATAGCCAGTATTTAGGAATTTCTCCAGAATTAAAGAAGTGTAAGGGGGATAAAAAGGAGCTAGCTGAGACATGATAGCTTTTAGCACAAGCTAAGTGATATTCACGTGTGAGCGTCCTTAGCTTGATTCTCAGCTATGTCTACTGCTGGAACTTACACACATTGGGTTAGCTGGTAGAACAGGCCATCAGAAGTTGATTGGCCTAAAGGCCCATGTAGACAAGCCTGGTCAAGTACCAAACCAATGCACAGCTGAAGGGAGGGATAGGTCTGAGTTCCAGACAGTGTTTTGCTCTCAGTCATGCTTCCTGACCCTGGCTGCTAGTCTGGGAGCCAACAAGGAAGGGGTATTTGAGCAAAAACTGAAAAAAGATTTGGCTAATAACTCTAAGACATTGAAACACAAGCAGCATTTCTTTGTTGTTCAGAAGACAAAGTGAGATACAAAAGGAGGTAGAATTTTACAGGGAGACTCAGTGCACAGAGAACTCCAGAGGACAACAGTCCTTGGCACTATGCATTAATCATGGTACACAGTGGGAGATGGCAGTTCCCAGGAGAAGCCAGTGGCAAGGTTCAGGGGGACCTTGATGTTTTGATGCCTAGGGCATCATTGGAGACAAAGTATCAGAGGAAAAAATGGTGGCCATTTTTGGTTGCAAGGCCGTTCTTAACATTATTCTGGAGCATCCTGAAATAATTGATGGTTGGGGGTGACTTTTAAGGGATGAATGTCTTTAGTTACTGGCAAAATTTGGGCAAGAGTCAGCAAAATATGATTTATATAGGTGTTGAATTTAAATTCCATTGGCTTGTTAGGTGAAATTAAGAACTTGTAAAGGTGGCCAAAAGAAATCAAGGTCCCAAGAAATTAATGAGGCAGCATATTAAGAGAAGGGAAGAACAGATGCTTTGTAAACTCATGTCTGCCCTAATAGATACTGCTTGGTTTATCTTCCTCTAATTAAAAGTTACTTTACTAATTTTAACTTAATAGGAAATTGTTATTTAGACTGCAGACATAATGGTCTTCCCGATGCCTGTGATGGTCTGTGCTTCTCTTTTCTCTTGCTTTGACCTTGCTTTACCGATTCCCTTTCTGTAGCATTTCCTGGATTCTTCTCCTCTGACACTAAAAAAATGTATTTTCCTAATTCTCGCCATCACACAAAAGAAGTGGGATTTCAGGGTAGAATCCATGTGGCTGTTTGTCCATCTAACAGCCCCATGCCTACAATCCACCATGTAGGTGACTGCCTGTCCATCCAGGCCAGGGAGAACTGTACAGAGAATAAACTTCTTTCCAACAAAGGCCTTTGCCCCTCACTCTGACAAGACACGTAATGGATCAATTTGAAAAGCATTTGATGTGCTTTCATTTTCCTCCAGGAACGATGAACATTTGGAGTATTGAAGAGCAAACGAACTCTAAAACGCTAGGTGCCAAGATGCTTGCATTTGTAACCTGGTAAGATCGGGATTCAACATCACTGAAAAGAGTTTTTGTGGGTTGTGAGGTTTAGGACACACACAGGTGGTTGGGAAGAGGTCTGTATCTGTGTCATAGTTTTGTCCAATAGGTGATCTCTCTGGAGAAGCCATGCAGTCATGATAAAAGAGGGTGAGGTAAACACCATCTAAAGAAATATTTGAGGCTCAAATGAGAGCTTAATGCAGGGAGAGTTCTTGCAACATCAGAATGTAAATAATTTACTTTACTCATTCATTCAGTGGGGAGAGGGGAGGGAAGATTAATGGGCAGTTTAAAAGAAAGTCCAGTTAAAACCTTTGCCGCCCTAATGTCATGGAGGCAAGAGCCAGCTTAATCTAAACAAAAGGGGCGGCTCACCCATTTGGACAGGGCTGGGAGACCACACAGTGGCTGAGAATTGCCCATCAGCAGGGTCCCGCTCTTTATAGACCATTTGTTTCCATTTGTAGTGAAAAAGGAGATGCTCTTGTAGAGGTTAAGTCAGCCAGTTATTTGTTATAAACTTTCAGAAAGGAATGGGTCTGAAACAAGACTTAAGTGTTTCAGTGACAAACATTTAACGTCACCTCGGAGATTTATGGCACTTCTGTTGACCCTTTGAAAGCTTTTAGTTCAGTGGCAAAGGTTACTGGGGGCTTGTCCAACAAAAAGGAGGTTCTGTCATCTTATCGTTTGAGAACTGGCTGGAGAATATTCCAAAGTTTCGGTAATGAATAATCATCCTTTCTGCTCGCACCATCATCTGCCCTGCAAGTATGATTGTCCTCGGAGAGTAATCTAAGCATTCTGGCATCTGGAGGATCACACCTTCCAGCTGTGATTCAGGGAGAAGGACAGGCAGAGCTGACCCCAGGCCACCCCTGCAGCCATGGGACCACAGAGTAGGGAGGCCCAGGTGGCTCATACCTGCTCTTAGCCACTGCTATGCTGGGATACCTGCCCTAGAATAATCCAAATGGTGAAGCCTCATCATGTAATGGCCAAGGCTTCATTCCCTTTTTTTTCCATCCAAATGTTGATGAAAACAGCCCTCACTGACTTGATTATAGGAGATTTGGCTTCCTGGAAGTGTGTGCTGACCCTTCCCAACAAGATGCTGCTTACTGTGAGGCGCTGCCATATTGAGAGTTCTGCAGCTGCTGGCCATTGTGAAGTCATAGCTACCTGCCACTAGTAACCACACTGCCACCACCTGGCCTTGGGGTGGGGCGTACGGGCAGAGAGACACAGGGCTTCCCTCCTAATTCTACAAGGCCAGGATTGTATGTCTAATGGAGGCCCACTAGGACTTACAAGTGACTCCAGATGCAGCCAGACCAGTTCCGTAGGGTCTTCATGGAACTCTATCTGTGGCTGGCTCCCTGCTTGCTCCGTGTTATAAAAGCAACAGTCAACATTGATTGGGTGCTTAGTAGGTGCCAGGTGCTATTCTAAGCCTTTTGTGTGTATTATCCCACTGATCTTCACAACCACAGATGGGATCCATTTTACCAGATGAGGGAACTAAGGCACAGAGAGATTCTGTAACATGCTCAAGGGCACAGAGCCAGCCAATGTATTACGGAACCTGGACTGGATCACCCGATGGAAGAACCAAGCAGCACTCAGAGATCTTGGAAGATAGGAGGTTTATTTAACGCCAGCAGGCTCAGAGGAGAGTGGTCTCCAAAGGTCTGAGCCCCAAGCACAAACAAGGGGGTAATTTATACACTTCTACTTCCGCATACTTGGCACTTTTGGCTCATGCACTAAGTGGTGCAGGGAGAAGAACCCCAAAGAGCCCTGGGGCAAGGACTGGGACTCTCTCGCTGGCTCGGTCAGCCATCTTAGGACACAGATTTTCCTTATCATTCCCCCCTTTGATGCCCCTTTAGACACCTAGTTTAGAGGGCATCATCTTCATCTTCTAAGGGGCGATAGTGAGTAAGGAGTAACTGGAGTCTGATTTTTAGCAATTTGAGTAGTGATAAACCTAGTAAGGGCATTAAGAATACAAGGACCAAATGCTACTATGAGGAGAAGCAATAGGAGGGGGCCAACGAGGGGGACGAACCAAGGGAACCATTGTGAGAGGGTATCCCACCAAGTTGTCTGCTGGAGTGATTCCCACCGGTGATGTACTCATTCCTGTACTTGGGTCAGAGTTTCTTGGACCACCCCCAACTCATTAGCATAGAAACAACATTCCTCCTGTAAGAAGAGGCAGAGCCCCCCTTGCGCAGCTGTGAGCAAGTTGAGCCCATGCCTGTTTTGGAGGACCACTGAGGCCAGTGAATCGAGTTGGTACTGCAGGACCAGGGCCGACTGAGTGAGGGCAGAAAAATCCACTGTGAGTTGTTGAGTTAACCCCTGGAACTGAACCTGAGACATCCCAATGCCAGTGGCACCAAGGGCAACACCTGATGCAGCCAGCAGGCTCACGATAAGAAGTATGGCCATGGGGGAGCATCGAGGGCAACTAGGAGGTCTCCATATGAGTGCAGCATCGCTCCCAGGGATGACTGAAAGATCAGGTAAGAGACTGACAAGGGTGCATGATTGATCGCACGGGGTGATGCAGAGGTATACACCTTGATCACAAGCCAGAAAAGTGTTGTTAGGTGCACAGACCCAACTGTGGCCCGTGATGGGAGAGGAAGAGTTGCCATACAGTGGTACGGGAGCCAGAAAGGGATAATCTGAGGTCCCCGGTGCTGAGGTGGGAGGTGACACGGTAGATTGGTCGAGGATGACACCTAGGTATTGGATGGGACTGGGTTTTATACAGATCTAGCAGTCAGACACTAGGGGTGGATTTGAGTGGTTAAGTGCTTGGTGGGAGGCGTTAATCATATCTAGCAGTTGCGCTATGGATGCTTACTGCATGTGGATGGGGGACCCAGGGATGCGCCAGGGCGAGTTTTTTTCTGTCTGATTCTGGGGGTTGACTGTAAGGCTTGGAGTGAACATGGACTTAATCATAAATTTGGCCATCGGGTCGGTTCCCATAGGGTGATATTGGCCCAACAGGAGAATGATTCCTGTAGCCCATGATGTGGCATTGGGTTCTAAGACTGAGAGGGTGAGTGATATACAGTGATTGTTAGAGCAAGAGGATGGGGTGGCATTGCATGTCAAGGAAATCCAGATGTCACTGCACTGTTTGAGGTGCCACCACCTGGTGGACCATTGTTCCATTCCCGGCCAAGTTGCCACCCATGACTCACATCCCCAGGCTTGCGAGCAGAACTGAGGGCAGGTGTTTGGCTGTTGAGGCATAGGGACCCCACAGATGTAGATATCTACCAGCCAGTAACCGTGCCTCTCAGGTTCCCGCATCTCTCGTACCGGCATTTGGAGGGCACTTGCATCCAGCCTGGGGTGCAGCCTGGCTGCTGGTCATGGAGAAAGTGGATCTTTTTGGCCTGGGGGGGCACTGGTGGGTCCTCTGGGCCTGGGGGCGCTGGTGAAACCGATGGCAGTGGAGTGTCTGGAGCTGAAGGGCCAGGTGTAGGCGGTCTTGGGTGTACCTTCGGTGGGGGCAGGGGTCGGTTCGTCCTCGGGATCTCCAGCTAGGATTTGTGGAGACTGGGGCTTTTGCTGATTTTCTTTAGGTCACTTGGATGAGGCAATTAAGACCCTGGCCTGTTCCTGCTTACTGCAAGCAAATCACACCCAGGGGGGAAGGGTCTGAGCAATTCCTAGCCAGGAGTCAATGTACAGAAACTGGTCAGGGTGTCCTGGTTCTCCTGTTACGACTCACCATACTCGACGAATTGTTGGGACATCCAATGTCCCTTCTGAAGGCCACCTGACATCAAAGGTGGGCCACTCCAATTCACACAGGGTTCTCAACTTGCTGGGGTTCATCCTGACTCCATAGTCTCCCAAAAATCCCTTCTAGAAATTTTTGATCATGGTCTCTAGAACCATAAGTTTACTCTGCCCTGACCCCATGGTGATGTCCCCGTGTGTGGTGGCACAAAGGGGTGGGTGCCTCCTGAAATGAGGAGACCAGTCAGATGCCCATTTGGCCATGTCCCAAAGGAGCTTAGGGGAGGCTTAGCCATAGTGGTCTCAGCATTGTGACTTACGATTGGAAACTACTCTGATGACGCCATAGACTGTATGCTGTTCACCACGGAATTGCAGATGGGCTCACTCAGACTCTGTAGGCTTCTGGGGCCTTAAGGGTACCCGCCTGTGGAGTCACAGAATCAGTCCACTTGAGCAAGCCAGGTCGGACTGCACATTCATTCACACATTCACACTCCAGAAGTTATTACATTCCCTCCCTGGGAATCCCTTCCTGTGAGACCTCTAAGAGGTCTCTGGGAGGTGAT
This sequence comes from Mirounga leonina, assembly GCF_011800145.1. Taxonomy (NCBI): domain Eukaryota; kingdom Metazoa; phylum Chordata; class Mammalia; order Carnivora; family Phocidae; genus Mirounga; species Mirounga leonina. The sequence goes on along the minus strand of NW_023270777.1, from coordinate 7,463,456 downwards.
TGGGCTCCCCTTCCACCCCAATGGGGGTGGGCCTGTCTGGGTCCTGGGGCCCCAGGCCTTACTGGAATTCAATGTCCGGACCAGGTCCTTACCTGCCAAGTCTCCTTGAGTCTGGCGGGAACAGCGGAGCGGTGCCTACTGGAGGCGGCCAGGGCAGGAGACTGCTGAAAATTAGGCAGGGTGCGCCTTCTCTGTTACGATCCTTCGTTCCATCACCGCCCCACCGTTGCCCCAAACCAGTGGCAATAATGGGCCAGTGTGGTTGGGTTTCCCGGTCAGAAAACCAAACGTTATGGAGCCTGGACTGGATCACCCAATGGAAGAACCAAGCGGCACTTGGAGATCTTGGGGAATAGGAGGTTTATTTAACACCAGCAGGCTCAGAGGAGAGTGCTCTCCAAAGGTCTGAGCCCCAAGCACAAACAAAGGGGGTAATTTATACACTTCTACTTCCACATACTTGGCACTTTTGGCACGTGCACGAAGCGGGGCAGGGAGAAGAACCTGGATTGGTGCGTGTGGGAAGCAGAGCAGGGAGAAGAACCCAGAAGAGCCCCGGGGCAAGGACTGGGACTCTCTCGCTGGCTTGGTCGGCCATCTTCGGACACAGATTTTCCTTATCAAATGCAGAGTGGGATCAGAACCAGGCTGCCAGACTCCCGAGCCCCTTAATTGTGCACACTCTGCTGTGTCCTTCCCTGCTGGGAAGCTCCATGCAATTCCATGCCTTCAAGTTCAGGCCCAAAGGACTTGCTAAAAGGCCCCCAAAGGGCCATGGACATCCCCCTAAAACCAGCCTAAGATTCATCCACTAAGTCTTCTTTTCCCACTCCAGGACTGAACTCTTTCAAAAGATGACTGTTAGCCCATTTCTTTTGGAAGAAGGCTCTCTCCCAAAAGTAGCACTCCCCTGAGGGTGCCATGGGATGATGTAAGTATGTTTTCTAAGATCTGGGGTATTCAAGTCAGGATACACCACAGCCACTTCTGTTTCTCTCCTTTTAAAGAGGGAAAAATAAAAGGGCTCTGGACTCACATTGCTTTGCTGCCTTGAACAGCTAAGTAAATAAGAACACATATGATTCTGCAAGTGTTAGCCATGCTATGGGTGTAAAGGGGAGTCTAAATTCCTACACAAGAAAGAAACTTTCCTCTAAGTCAGTGGTTCTGGACATTGGCAATAAAAGCACTGCTGGAAAGAACCTAAGCCAAGGCATCTGGGTTATAAAATGTAAAATCTCTGTAGGTGATTCTAATATGCAATTCTGGTTGCAAACCACTGACCGTAGGGAAAGTGTAGCAAAGACATAGGTCCGCTGAAAGATATACTGTATTTATCTTACCAAACAGAACATGTAATTATAGACCGAAGCATATGTGGTCTGGTGAGTTCATAGCACTTGGGTCTTAAAGGACAAGGCTGTGTGTGTGTGTGAGAGAGAGAGAGGGAGAGAGGCGGGGAGCAGAGAGAGCCAAAGAGAAAGAATGTGATGTATTTGCTTTGCATTTGCTAACGACAAGGTCCTGTCCAATGACAATCCTGCCAACTTTTAGGTGGCATAAAATTCTCTTGCTGCTTTTATTTCATAATAAAAAGGATTAACTTTCATTAACTGAAGTAAGAGAAGATGAAGTGAATTTGTAGAAAGTTTCACCACACAAAACTTTGGTCTTAATAAATTCCTTCAAAATTAGGCAAGAAGATTCTGGAAACCACCAAGAGGGGAATTATTTCTCCCCCCACATTGGCTCAACAATGGCACATTACTTGAGTTCTTTACTTATTTCAATGATTGAAAATTAACCTGGCTAGATATATTCATGCTTTCTTTCCCTCAGAACTTTTTAGATACTGTTCCATGCTCTTTGGGCATTGAACTTTATTGTGGTGAAATCAGAGGCCAGCCTGACTTTTTCTCTTGCACTGAGCTACCATTTCTTGTCAGTACAGCTGAAGATTCTATCTTTATCCTTGACGTTAAATAATTAAATTATGTCTTGATTTCTATCATATTCTCCATATATGCAATAAGCATTCAACTGCTACAAGTTTTTCTTTCTTCGGGACAATCTTTTCTGTATTATATCTCTGAATACCTTTTCCTTCCCACTCTTTGGGTTCTTGATGGTAAGGACACCAATTAGCTTTATGTTGGATCTTCTTTGTCTCCTATATTAATCATCCACTGGAATTGCTTTAATTTCTTTGTCTTTTCCATTCATTCAGCATACTGAATGTCCTCCCTTTATGCCATTAATATACTACTTAACCTTATTTACTATAGTTCTTGTTTTTTCTAGAATGTTGTAAGACCCAAAATAGCATTGTTATGACCCTTCACTTGGTTTCTTTGTTCTCCCTTTTTCATCCCAACGTTTTATGATCTTGTTTCTCAATTATAGTTTTCTTGAATGTGTATTCTATGGGTCCATGCACTATGTTCCTGGGGTCATGCTTTTCTCTGGACTGATCCCTTTGCTTGTTTTTTTGGTGCTATTTTTGTTGTTGTTGATCATTTTTTCCTCTTTTATCTCCTGTTGGAAGTTATATACGGAATTAACGTCATTTCCTTGCATCTTGTTCATGTTTATTCTGGGTTATTTTCCCCCAACTTCCCCCATTGTACTACATTTTGAGAGCTGTATTTGTTTTTGTTTATTTTTTTGAGCATGGGAGAAAGAAAGAAGTCAGATGAGGAGAACTTCAACCCTCAGTAGGCTACTTGGATTTTTCTTTGTTTCTTGAATCTTATCAAATGATCTGTACCAAGGCACTCTCCACCCAGTGGGTTTTGATTTTCTTTTCATCTCAGAGGGTGCCTTGGAAGATGGCAGGCTTAAATGGCCCTTTTTATTTCCAGTAAGAGTTGTTACATATAAATTGACAGTTTGCCAAGCACCATGATAAGCATATTGCATATTTTTTTTTTCATTTAATCTTCATGACAACTCATTCTAGTAGGTACTGTTACATTGCATTTTTGTAGATGAGGTTCAAATGAGATTTATTCAACTATTTTTCTCCATTGATCTATTTCTGTTATCTTGTCACACTAGTGAAATGTTTTTTGGGTTTTTTTTTTAAGATTTTATTTATTTATTTGACAGAGAGAGACAGTGAGAGGGAGAACACAAGCAGGGGCAGTGGGAGAAGGAGAAGCAGGCTTCCCTCTGAGCAGGGAACCCTATATGGAGCTTGATCCCAGGACCCTGGGATCATGACCTGAGCCAAAGGCAGACACTTAACGACTGAGCCACCCAGGCGCCCCATGAAATCTTTTATAAATAAACATATTAGTATGTTACATTTTAGAGAAAATATAATGTAAAATAAAATAAAATATAAAATATAACAACACATTATATTACATACAACATTATATACTAAACACTAATGTATTATAAATATACATGTTAATATATAGTATGGCAATCTCCTCCTTCCCCTGTTAGGTTTATTGGGGGGGGGGGGGTCTGTATTTGTATTTTCATATTTTTTTGGAATGAATTTTAAAATCTTTGATTTGTCAAAAATCGTGCCATTTTTATTGGAATTGCATTAGCTTACAGGATAATTTGTGAATCAATATATTTTTAATACTGAGTATTCCAATCAAGTATACCCCTCCATTTATTCAATTAACCATATATATTATGGACTAATCTTAAAATTTCTAAGTATTTTATATTTGTGGCACTGGTGAATGTTTATATGTTAACCCTTCCCCTACTCTAATTGTTCTACTATTCTTAAACAGTAACACTAATATATTTTTTAACTTAGTAGTCTCTCTTATTCTAATAATTACTCATTTGCTTTTCTTGAATGTTCCAGGATTAGAAAAAATCCTATTGTTTCTAATAATTCTGTGTATTCCTTTTAAATATATACAATTCTTTCTTTTTCCTCCTCCTCCTCTTCCTCCCCTTCCTCCTCCTCCTCCTCCTCCTCCTTCTTCTTCTTCTTCTTCTTCTTCTTCTTCTTCTTCTTCTTCTTCTTCCTCTTCCTCTTCCTCTTCTTTTCCTTCTCCTCCTCCTTTTCCTCCTCTTCTTTCTCTTCCTTTCTTTGTTCTGATGGCATTAGCTAGTTTCTTCCAGAACAATGTTAAGTTGGTCCATCAGTCAGCTTGTCATCTCAAACTCAGCAGCCTAAAGCAGCCATCACCCAGCCATCACCCAGGCTTGCTTACTTATACTTCAGGTTGCTCTGGAGAGTAGCAAGTGTTGATTGCCCTAAATTGGACTAGTCTAGCTTGGCTCCAGGCTGTAGGTTAGATCCAGGTGGGGAATTTGACTTACTCTTGATTTATTTTGTGTTTATGTTCAGAAGTTTACCTCTTAGCTTTTTAGTGTAAATACTAATGTTTAAGCCAATATGAGTATTCTGTTGTTTGGAAACAAAAGCATCCAGATTGACTTGCACCCAGGAGACTCCCCACTAAACTCATGTAAACACTGCCCAGACAGCTCATGTAGGCCTCCAGCAGCCACTTGCTACCACTTCCATGGTTTCTCTCAGGCTCCCTCTGCTAATGTTAAGTAGTCCCTACCTTCTTCCTTTCCTTGAAGGCTGTGCCCTCTAGTCCAATGTTTCTCACACTTCAACATGAATTCAGATCACCTGGAAGTCTTATTAAAATGCAGTTTTTAAATGCTCAACATCACTCAGGATCAGGAAAATACAAATCAAAACCACAATGAGATACCACCTCACACAGGTCAGAATGGCTAAAATTAACAAGTCAGGAAACAATAGATGTTGGGGAGGATGTGGAGAAAGGGGAACCCTCTTATACTGTTGGTGGGAATGCAAGCTTGTGCTGCCACTCTGGAAAACAGTATGGAGTTTCCTCAAAAAGTTAAAAATAGAGCCACCCTACAACATAGCAATTGCACCACTAGATATTTATCCAAAGGATACAAACATAGTGATTCTAAGGGGCACGTGCACTCCAATGTTTGTAGCAGCAATGTCCACAATAGCCAAAATATGGAAAGAGCCCAGATGTCCATCAACAGATAAATGGATAAGGAAGATGTGGTATATACATTGGAATATTACTTAGCCATTAAAAAGAATGAAATCTTGCAACGACACAGATGGAACTAGAGGGTATTATGCTAAGTGAAATAAGTCAGTCAGAGAAAGACAAATATCATATGATTTCACTCATATGTGAAATTTAGGAAACAAAACAGATGAACATAGGGGAAGGAAAGGAAAAATAAAATAAGATGAAAACAGAGAGGGAGGCAAACCATTAGAGACTCTTAACTGTAGGACACAAACTGAGGGTTGCTGGAGGGGAGGTTGGTGGGGGAATGGGGTAACTGGGGGATGGGCGTTAAGGAGGGCACTTGATGGAATGAACTCTGGGTGTTGTATGCAACTGAGGAATCACTAAACTCTACCTCCAAAACTAATAATACAGTATATGTTAACTGAATTGAATTTAAATAAAAATTTTTTAATTTAAATTCAATTACCCAACATAAAGTACATCATTAGTTTTTGATATGTTTTTAAAAAATAAAAAAAGTAAAATACAGTTTCTGATTCAGCAGGTCCAGGGTGAGACCTGAGATTTTGCATTTATCACAAGCTCTCAGGTGATATTGGTCTACAGACTCTACTTTGGATAGCAAGGCTTTACAGGATAAGAGAATAATTTTTACTCAGTTAAAAAAATAATTATACACTGTTAATGACAGTGTGTAGGGGACATAAGAGGGTAAGAAGATACTGGGCTGGGTTGAGATTCTGTCACTGTGTCTGCTCTCAGCTTTAATTTTCACACGCTAGGAAGTTGGAAAAAATAAAGTGTCAGAAGGGATGTGAACATACTGTGCATAAACCATCCAAAGGAAAGGCATCACTCATTCTCTATGATTAATAAGAATAATTATCAGGATTTCCCAGGTAATTTATTGTTTATAAAACAGCTATATGAGTAAGTAGCTAGAAAATTAGGACTAAAAAGAGAGAATGGATGTAAAATGCCTATCACTGAGCCTGGTGTACACATAGTAGCTAATGTGAACCATTGGCATTTTTATTAAATTTTGTAACACTGGGTAAGGATAAAGCTGTGCTTTCCAAATGAGTCTTATGGAGGGATTGTCATTTTATTCTCTTTATTACTCCCATTTTGGTGTTGTGTATGTGTTCTCTTAATAGTTGAACTCTCTAACAAACAAGGAAAATACACAATAAAAAATATGACCATCAATCTGAGAATGGTACTGTTTGCATCAGTTAGTGCTGCAAGAAACAATGCCCCCTCACCCCCACCCCACCCCCAACTATTGAATTTGTTTTAAGTAACAGGGAAATTTGATTATGTCACTTAACAAGAAGGCCTGAGATAGGGTAGTGCTGAGATCCATCAGTTCAGTGACTAGATGGGTTTTCCATCTCTCCTACTCTTCATTTTTGTCGTGTTGGTTATAACTTCATCATCTCATGATAGCTTCAGTAGTTCCAAGGGTCACATCCAGACAAGAAAATGTCCAGGGGAGAAAGAGTCTCCTTTTCTGCATTTGTCTATTTCATATGGAGGAAATCATTCCCTGAAGACCCCCAAAGACTTGCTCTTCTCTCTTACTGGTCAGACCTGAATCACATGCCTCTTCCTAAGCTAATCCCACTGGCAAGCCGAATGGGATCACCAGGCTTGTCAATACAGTCCATTAAGGAATTGTCCCTATGGCATGTGGGGAAAGGTAGAGACCAGAACACAGAGTTAAGCACACAAGAAGGAGGGATGAGCTTTGGGGCATAGATAGAGTGGGTAGAATTCTAAATATGAAGGGAGCTGGTCAAATCTTTATGGTGGCAAACGTTTTTGAATTTTCCACCAGGACAAGTGTCCTTTCCTGCTGCAGCCATCTCAAATATTTGTCATTTTCTATCTAAAATTTTAGTGACTGAGAGCTTCTTTATTTTAAGGATTTTTGACCTCTTCTCCCCTTACGGGTCCTTTCCCACATCCTCAACTAGCCCTCAAAGGGGCTTTTACACCAGGAGTACCACACCCTTGTAAGGAAGGAAGTGTTACTGTCAGCTTCTGATGGTGGCGATGACCCCTGTCTCATGCGAGAATTGGCTGGGAGTGAGCACATTCTCAAAGCCTCAGCTGTGCTCTCCTGTCTATGTTGTCTCTGTGTCTGACCCTTATGATTCAAACTCATACTGAACACACTGACCTCCCTTTCATGCTGCTTCCCCTGATGTTTTATCACCATACTCTTACAACTCTCATGCCAACATGGCATCTTAAAGTTGTTGAAAATGGGCCATTTTAAAAGACTCATCTTGCTTCCCACTTTGCTTCTCACCACTACCAGCAAGCACTCCCCCCACCCCCCACAACCACAAAATGCCATCATTTCCAATTCTTTCAGATGAGTGGGAAAACTTCAGGGTCCCACAACACCATATTTAGGAGCCACTAAGAATATGACCCATTTACTCTGAACTCTGAGTAAATCAATTGACCCTCTCTAACTACTAACTCTCAGATATGTACACGTCTAGAGAAATTTAAGTCCCAACCTTCTACTTGCTTCTGGAGTAGTTCACCTTTGGTCAGTGGCATTGGAAAATTCACACAACATTTATTTTCTTGCTCTAACAGCCTTCTTGGAAGCTTCAGAGGTAGTCTATTATCTATCCCAAGATGGAGGAGGAATAGCAATGGTATTAACCTCACTGCTGTGTGCTCTAATCCTTGAAAGTAGATATTTTTCAAAAGGGCAGCATGAAGAGCTCAGCCTCCCAGTGAAGGTAGATTTCCCATAATCATGCTCATCACTAAAAAAACAGAAGTGTGACGGGGCGCCTGGGTGGCTCAGTTGGTTGCGTGTCTGCCTTCGGCTCAAGTCATGATCCCAGAGTCCTGGGATCGAGCCCCGCATCCGGCTCCCTGCTCCGCGGGAAGCCTGCTTCTTCCTCTCCCACTCACCCTGCTTGTGTTCCCTCTCTCTGTGTCTCTCTCTGTCAAATAAATAAATAAAATCTTTAAAAATAAATAAATTAAAAGTAAATTAAAAAACAGAAATGTGGCACAAAGAAATTTTATCATTTCAGGAAACTTCTGCTAAAAATGTTATGTTTTTATGCTTTTGAACCCTTGCTGGCTTTGCATTTTTTGCATCATTGCCTGTCTATAAAGACCACAGCCCGGTGAAGGTCAAGAGAAGAAGGGGTGTCTCTGTGATTTGCACACTAACCTTGGCTGACTAAGCTTTATGGAAATGAGGGGAACATTACCAATGGGTGTAGCCTGCATGGCCTTGTTCAAGAGAAGCTCATTGACAATCTGTGATACAGGGAGGGCAGAAGACCCTCTGTGCTTCCCACTACCTGCAAAGCCATCCATTAGGGGAACTATGGCTGGTCTCCAGGTGCTTCACAAGCACAGAGAAGCTACAGGTACCTGTCTTTCCAACAGTGTTTATTGTTTCAAGCTGCTTGACAGTGCTGTTGTCATGTCCTCTAAACAGAAGCTTCTCACCCCAACGTCCTGATGATGGTGAACAAAAGCTGGGTGACATGGTTTAATGGGGAGGGGGAGGAAGGAGCACACCTCTCCTTCAAATAGACCCTAAATCAGATTCTACATGCAAACTTTCATATCTTTCCAAATTCCCTGAGAAGCTTGCTAAAAATGCAGAATGGAGCTCATTTCTAGATTATTTGATTCAGAAGGTTTGCACGGAGTTCTGAATCTGCATTTTAAACAAAATACAGGCAGGTGAATCTGAGGGGACTACAAAGAAGAGCCACTTGGAGAAAAACTGCCCTAAGTCATAGACTTGAGAACCAGCGTCAGTATTAAGAGCTCCTACCTATTACAGCATCTCCTACCTATACAGCTCATGTATACATGAGCATCGATCCTCACCAGCCTTGCAAGTTTGGTGGCCCAGTTTACAGATGAGGGGAGTGAGGCATCCAGCGGTTAGGGCATTTGCTCAAGGACTCACTGCTACCACTGACCTGCTCCTGGGCATGAGCTTGAGTCTGCCTGATTCCACAGTCCATGCTCTTGGGTCTGGGTCACACCATTCCCCCCAACTAATGCCTACTTAGGTCCTGAACTAGGCTCTGAACAGACCAAGATGAATGAGATAGTGTTCATTTCAAGAACTCATTCTATTGAGTTTTGAGGTCTGGTTCTGTCTTTCTGTTTCCAGATGTGCAAAAGCAGCTTGGCAAGTAACAAGCAGGGCCAGAACTAGGAAATAAAACCACCTGGGGATTTTTCACCAGCACCCGGATGATAAATTTAGTATATTGCTTGTTTGGCTTATAAGTTGCCTTGCTAGCTTTGAAGGACCTCCAAAATGGTTTAGTCCATGAGGAATTTAGAAAGTGCTCCATTCTTTTCCAAGCAGTGAGTCTATTTTTGATGATGCTAAACCCCCTCGATGCATACCTATGCATTGGATTGTATGCTGAACCAAATAAGATGGCTAATACGCAAGCATTTTTGAAAAGATAAAAGCATTATGCAAACGAATTGTGCCTATGTTATCAAAGGTCCTGTTGGACAAACCCACCCAAAGCTGTGCTTTGAATCTCACAAAGACCACTTGCTGAGTATTCACTGTTGGCCAGGCACAACAGCAGGACTCCACCTATTTACCATGTGTGTCTTCACAATAATCCTCATAATTTTACAGAAAAGGAAACCGAGGCTCAGAAGGGACACATAGCTAGTACATGGTGATGATGAGGGCTGGGCTCAAGATCTGAGACTTTATGTTTAAACACTGGACACCTTTTGCTCATTCCACTTAATATATTCATTTTCAAGATGGAGGGGACCTTAGAGATGATGGAGTTCAACCTTACTCCACTGTAGAAATTGGCTTGATATCATCCCCCAAACAGTAATTGCCTTCTTCTTGCACACCTTCAAAGGTGGGTGCTCTACACCTTGCAGCTAACCTTCTACTTTCCTCTTGCTTGCAGGGTCAAGTGCAACCTCCCCAGACGTCCATATCTTGCCCCCACTTACTTTCCAACTCTCTTACCACCATCACTTTAGAGACACACTAGTCCTCTGCTCTCTACTAAGTTGACTACATGCATTCCCAATTTCTGCTATTGGGTAAAACCCTCATGTGAGGAAACCCCTTTCTTCTCTCTGCCTGTCTGAGACTACTCATCCTCAAGTCCAGTATCAAGAACTCTTCTCAGTCCTCAGCAAGCTTTCCCAATCTCCCAGAGCACCTGCTTCCTAGATTACTCATGCACTTCCTAATGCAAATTGTTCCCTAATGTTGACCCTTTTGGTGCTGTAGTACTGATAGATCCCATGAAAGGAAGGGCTTTGTCCTACGCATATTTGTACACTCAATGCCTTGCTTAAGTCATTTTTTGAGAATGGTCTTCCAGTCGTATTTGTTGTAGATAAAGATTACACTCCCAAGTTGAACCTGTATTTTCTGTTTTGCATTTATTTCTCTGTGTTGGTGGAGCACTTGGCACAGAGTCAATGCTGTCTAACTAGCTGATTTTTCTTGTTGTCATTGGAGCTATGTTGTTACCAGGTTGGGAGGAGAACTAAATCTACTTACAGGGGCTGAGTAAATATTTATTATAGCATCATTTGCAATAGGGAAAAACTGGAAACAACTTAGAAGTCCATGTATATAAAGAAACATGCAAAGCAATATTATGTATTATTTATTGGAAAATGCATATTCAATACAATTACAAAGCAATATGTACCCCACTAGGGCTGAGGGAGAATGTATTAGTTTCCTGGGGCAGGTGTAATAAAGTGTCAAACTGAGCAGCTTAAACAACAGAAATTTATTGTCTCACAGTTATGGAAACTAGAAGTCTAAGATCAAGGTGTTATCATGTCTGATTTCTCCTAAGACCTCTTTCTGTGGCATGCAGATAGTCTCCTCCTTGCTGTGTCTTCCCATGGTCTCCTGTGTGCAGACATACTTGGTGTCCAAATCTCTTCTTATAAGGACACCTGTCGGATTGGATTAGGGCTCACTCCAATGGTCTCATTTTACCTTAATCACCTCTTTAAAGGCTCTATCTCCAAATGTAGTCACATTTATGAGGTATTGGGGGTTAGAGCTTCAACATATGAATTTTGTGGAGGGGGGAGACAAAATTCAGCCCCTAACAGCAGAACTGGCTCCTTCTGAGGGCTGTGGGGGAGAATCTGTCCCATGCTTCCTTGTCTTATGGATGGTGTTCTCCCTGTGTCTTCACACTGTCTACCCTCTGTATGTGTCTCTCTGTATGTGGGTGCCCAGATTTCCATTCTTTTATAAGGACATATGTCACATTAGATTAGGGCCCACCCTAATGACCTTATTTTAGTTTGATCACCTCAGCAAAGACTCTATCTCCAAATAACATCACATTCTGCAGTATTTGGGGTTAGAACTCCAGCACAGCTTTTTTTTGGGGGGGGGTGTGTGACACAGTTCAACCCATAACAGAATGTGGAGGTGGAAGAAGGACCATAAGGGACTTTGTGCCATGCATGTGTCATGTTTCAGTTCTTAGGTTAGGCTTTGGATAGACATTTTGTAACAAGGACAATGACAACAAAGGCATTGAACAGGACTACCAATCATCTTAATCGGGGCTGGAGCCTTAGCATGGAGTAGACATTTCCTGGCATGTGTGTTAGTCTCCCCCCCACCCCCCACCTCCACCGCTCTCAGTAAATTCTAGCCAACAACCCCATGCTAGCAAGGCAGTCACTGTATCTCAGGCCAACTTGTTCCACTGTTGACACATTTATTTATTTATTTTTTAAAGATTTTATTTGTTTGTTTGACAGAGAGAGACACAGTGAGAGAGGGAACACAAGCAGGGGGAGTGGCAGAGGGAGAAGCAGGCTTCCCGCTGAGCAGGGAGCCCGATGTGGGGCTTGATGACCTGAGCCGAAGGCAGACGCTTAACGACTGGTTAACTTAACACCTTTAAATCTTCAGGTATTTCTTAAAAGTTCTGAGCCTAAATTTCCCCATTTACCTTCCATTCATGGGTGCTAGTGCTGATTTCTGTCTGCAGAGGCATAGAATATTTCTGTTGCCACTTCCACCTAGAACATCTGAAAGTGTTAGGAGAACACACCCTCACTCTCCTCCCCCTCAGTGCTTATTCTTCCTCCTCGCCCCTACCTGCTCCTAATTCCTTTAACTCCTCCTTATATAACCCGACTTTCATGATTTAGAGTGCTCTTGGCAGTGACCTAGATAGGCGTTGCCTCATCCCCATAAAGCTTGCATTTTAAGCAGGTCATTACACAAGGAATGATTTTATTTCAATGGTGATAAAGGGCGGGGAAGTAAGGAGTAGTGTAAGCTCTCCATGGTGAGAGCATGGGATGAGACCATGCTGGGAGAGGCCGAGAAATCCCCTCTTTGGGGCAGCCCTGTGCAAGGGAAAGAATTTACTGGCTAAAGAGGAGTGTCCAGCAAGAAGAGGAGGGAGTGTGTGCAGTTTGATGTAAGGCCTTTGCCTGGCTGGTTAGGGACCTCTAGGTCACATTAAAAACTGTGACTTTAATCTGAAGGGAAAGGAGAAGGTGTGGAAAGGTTTTAAGTTGGGAAGTACCATGACCAGATTTGCATATTAGAAAGACCATCTTAGGGGTGCCTTTGTGGTTCAGTTGGTTAAGCCTCCGACTCTTTGGCTCAGGTCTTGATCTCAGGGTCGTGAGTTCAAGCCCTTTGTTGGACTGTAAGCCTACTTAAAAAAAAAAAAAGAAAGAAAGATTACCTTCTCTGCAGAGGTGGGGTGGGAGATTACATAACAATGAAGTAAGATGTCGGTTAGACTATTCTCAAATGCAGCCCAGGCTGGGGTGGGGCGGGGCGGGGGGGGGGGGGCGGTGGAAATAAAAGCAGCTCTGAGCACAGTGGGGAGGGTGACATGTTCAGAAGTGGATGGATTAGAAATATGTTTTAGGGTATAAAAGAGAGTATGATAATTTATTAGAAATAGAGGATGAGGACAGTACCATCCTTAGCCCTTACCCCTTAGCAAAGGGGCCGCTACCTTGGACTAGGGGTTGGCAAACTCCAGCCCATGGGTCAGGTCTGACCTCTATCTTGTTTTTCCTTTTTTAAATAAAGTTTTATTGAAAGACAGCTACACTCATTAATTTATGTACTGTCTATGGCCACCGTGGTACTACAGTGGCAGAGTTGAGTAGGTTGTGACAAAGGCTATCTGGCTCATGAAGCCTAAAATATTTACTATCTGGCCCCTTACAGAAAAAAAAAAATTTTGCCAGTCCATGCTTCCAAAGACCCCACATATCCAAACTTACACAAAAAAAGAATTTTTAGTAAATAAGCGAGTCCTTCTCAGCCCAGGCTAATTGCTTGACTACAACTCTAGGCATCTACTGTCAGGACCAAGGCTGTTCAGACCCCAGGGAGTTGCTTCTCTCCATCCCTTCATCTTGAGTCCTGTAAACGGATGTGTCTAAATGCTGTGGAGACTTTTGGCTTTTGCTGTTGCCAACAACACTTTCCATTGCAGGGAAGATTTGAGCAAAAGGAATGCGGATGTGGAAGAAAAGACTAATTCACTTGTCACAGTCGTTATCTAATCTATAGCATGAATGAAATGAATTATTTGTCACAAAGTGTAGTTTCTTAGTAGTACTCACAGCATCCATGTTGTTTGTTTTGCATTGTTTTGCAAAACTCCTAAATGAGTGTGGTCTTTGTGGTTGTGGCACATGGTAGCTAAGGAATATTTTGCTATATTAAACAACTTGTGTTATTCTAATCTAGACCAAACATGAATTAAGTATGATACTGATTCTTTACATTAACATAAAAGTTATACATATGCATATGAGCTCCATTTATGCTTGCATTCTGGGTTATTATGACTTTGTTAAATTAGCATCTGTTAAGTAGGGCACAGGGTGCTGGATGGTGAGCTGAGGTTCAACAAAAGACCACAAGAGAAATTGAAATAGAGAAGTTTACTACTTACATGGCCCGGAGGAAATATACATATACCTCGAGGGGCCCCACGGGGAGGACAAGGCAGGTACAGGCAGAAAGGCAGGACCTGAGGCACATGCATTTACTAGGGTCTGTGGGTGGAGTGCTTTGGGATTCTCAAGCTAAGGCCAGATTGGTCAGGAGATCAGGGTTTTGGTAAGCTCCATGGGGGTCTTATCTAAGGGGTGCCCATGAAGAAAGCGCTGGGAGATGGGAGAGACTGCTGAGCATCAGGGTTGTTGGGGGAGTCATATCTAGAACCTACATTTGCTTGTGATTCTGACGGCTGTTACATAGGGCACGCACTTGCATGAGGGCCAGTGGCAGTTCAAGGTCCCTGCAGGCCATGTGGCCCCACAATGGATGCAGCTTAGCTGAACTCTCAACATGGGCCCTGCAAATATTAAGGGTTATATTGAGGGAAGGGTCAAGGGTGTCTCTTGGGTTTCTGGTGTGATCACAAAGTAGCAGAGGTTACAGCTAGTTTAGAATATGTTGCTTTCGAAGAACTTTTAAGAATCCAGGTAGAAGATGTGGAGTCAATGTTTAGATACCTGCTACTCAGAAGGGGATATGGATGGACTGAAGACAGAGTTGTCAGTCATTGGTAACTGAGCTCATGGATGTGATGGAGATCTGTTGGGAAGAGGAATCTGGGAGAAAAAAAGAGCTTGAGACCCACCCTTGGCATACAGTACCTTTTAGTGTCTGGGTGGGGAGGACAAGCCTGCTATGAAGGATGCAGAAAAGCAGAGGTCAAAGAGGTAGAGGAAGGCTTAGAGAATGAAGAATAAGAAAAGCTGAAGAAAAAGTGTCTTCAGAGGGAGGTTTGGGTTAATTGTGTCACATAAGCTGAGGGCTGGATTTGGCTCCTGGAAGCCATTTGTGACCTAAGAATCAATTTCCATGATGCTTGGAGGGGAAGGATGTAGAAGCTTTGGGGGATGCCATGAGGAATGCACGAGACATGAGGCATGGAAACAATGAATGTAGACAGGGGGTTCGGGAGAGAGGGAATAAAGTGGTAGCTGGAGGAGGAAGTGGGACCAAGAGAGGTTTTTTATTTTTAAGGATAAGAGAGCCTTGGAGATGTTTAAACACTGTTGGGAAGTTTCCACCACGGAGAGAGAGGTTGATGATAAAGGAGAGACAAGAAATTACAGATGCATTCTAAGCTCAGATGGCCTGTTGGTTTGCAGCCTCACTCCACGAAATCACTCTTTGCTGAGTCTTTGGTACTTCACATGGGCTTAGGAAACAGCATGACCATTTTGCTGGGAGAGATGGCAACCATGAAACCCTGAGAAATCCATACTCTGAGTGCTCACACTCGCTTACCCAACTATCTGCACAGCATTTGGTCTTTGACTTTTGTTATTTATCCTTTCAGAAAATGAATTGCATTTAAAGTAGATCTCATTTTAGATCCAGAGCCTGTAATGCTATCAGCCTGCTAGATAGAAATAGCTTGTTGCTCTCTTGGTTGATTGGAGTCTTAACAGCAAGATTTCATGTTTCACAAATGATTATATCCTGCATGGATATCTGACATGTTCTTCATCACTGTTTTACTCGATTAAAAATGTTGCATTCCATGAAGAAACAGCATTTAGGACACAGGGGTCTCTGAGTGGCAGAGTTTTCAGAAAAGCTGTCATTGCAAAATGAAATTTAGAATCTTAGAGATGGCGCCAAGCTGAGAAATTTACATATGATCAAGAAGCAGGACTGGCTGTCTGGAATAACTGAAAACCCTAGTAATAACATGAGTTGTCCTAGGGAGTAATGTTAGGAAATGTAATAAACATTTTTCAAATCCAAGAGTTTTTATTTTCCATCTATTTACTACACAAAGATGCTGTTGACCGCACAACTAAATATTTTTCTTGATGTGCTTTAGTCCCCCCAAATGCTGATCACCATTATTACTGATGCCTTTTGGAACAATTGCACTAAGTGCTTCATATACATTTATTCATCTTACATTCATAACAATCTTGAGAGGTCATATTGTTTTCATTCAGGGAAGGAGAAGACTGAGGCTCAGGAAAGTGAATTGCTTCCCAAAGAGTCACACACACTGTGTGTAAGCACAGTTTGGATATAAAGTCAGGCAGGATGACTGGAGCTCTCATGTTTAACTTCTTCATTTCTCCATATACAGATGAAGGGAATTTAGTTTCTGCTCTCAGAGGGCTTCAAGTCTGACTAGAAGCAAATGATATGTGTCCACATAACTTTTCCATAAGACAGGGTTTATTAAGTATAATAAGGAGTGCTCTGGAGCTTAGGAGAGTGAGAAGTGGTTGGGGGGTGGGGCATGTTATCAATGCTGGTTCATCATCAATCCTCAGAGCTAAAGGATTGGTGGAATTGTGATTGACAGGTGGGAGTGAAGAATAGTCAAGGTGGAAGGAATGGCAACGGAAAAAGCAAGGTCAGGACAGCGGCACTGTCTGGAGAGCAAGGGGCAGTCCTGTTTAACTGATGTTTGAATGTGGGATAATACTGAAAAGACCTGTCCAGGTCAGAGTGTGGAGGTATCTAGATGGCAGGATTATTATATTCTCTTCGTACGTTCTGGAAATTGTATAAAGGCTGGAGCTGAGTTGGATAAAGAGTTGACTGCCATGGGAAAGCCAGTTCAGCTTCCACCATCCAATGGAAAGAGAGTGAAAACTCAGGTGTTATTACTAGGAAATAACAATATTTTAAAAAGTTTGACCTTTCTCCTTTCATCATGCAATCGGTAACAAAGTCCTCATCTTTCTCTGCTATAGTAACTTTCAACCCTGGGTATATATTAGAATCACCTGGGAAAATGTTAAACTCCTAAACTCGAGTGGCATTCTAGACTAATTAAATAGAATCTCTGGGGGGTGGGAAACAAGCATTGGCATATTTTAAAGCTTCCCAGGTAACTCGAATATGTAGTTGAGGCTGAGTACTATGTTAGCAGGCCCCTCACTTGTTAAGTGAGGGAATTAATTAATTACTGGAATAGGCAGGGCTGGTAACTACAATGCTAGTTGTGCTGGTAACAGAAAATGGAACATCAGGAAGGAGAGCTGATTTGAGAAAAGGTGAGGAGACACATCTGTTGTTAAATATATTGAAATTATGGGGCGCCTGGGTGGCTCAGTCAGTTAAGCGGCTGCCTTCGGCTCAGGTCATGATCCCAGGGTCCTGGGATCGAGCCCCACATCGGGCTCCCTGCTCGGCGGGGAACCTGCTTCTCCCTCTGCCTGCTGCTCCCCCTGCTTGTGTTCTCTCTCTCTGTCAGGTGAATGGATAAAATCTTTAAAAAAAAAAAATATTGAAATTAGAAAATCCAAGTGGAGATTGGATGCTCCTCTAAGGTGGGCTCTCCCTGGCATTGTGGTGTCATCTATAGGTACTGTTCCCTGAAAATAGCAGGTGCAGAATAAACATTAGAATTGGAAGTCCAGCAGGCATTTGGAACTAGCTTATGAAGTAAGTCAATATTGTTACATGCTTGTGAGGTAAGTCAATATTGTTAAGACTAAGATGTTTGAGTTATGGGTGCATAAGCAATAGTTAAGTCATCTAGGTAGAGAGAAGAGAAAAAAAGGCTGATGGTGCAACATGGTGGCATGCCAGTATGAAGGAAAAAGAACTAAGAGAGATCTACTGATGGAGAATAAAAAAATAATGCAAAGACAAGAAGATGGAAAAGGAGTCCATACAGTCAACTATATTCAATGTTATAGAAAGATTAAAAAAAAAAAAGTCTAAGGAGAAAAAAAATCCAAAGGTTTTGGTGCATATGGGATAGACAGAAGAGTTATTTTTAAAATCATATGAAGAGTATTGTTCATTGGAAAAAATTAAAAATTATAATAATCAAAACAAATGAAACCCAATCACCCATAATTCCACCACTCAAAGATAAACACTTATTAATGATTTCTCTTGCAAATATATATGTTTTTTGTAAACACAAATGGAACATTATTTACATAGGAATGTGGAATCTGTCATTTTCATAAAACAATATGCCATGAATATCTTTCCATGTCAATGAATATACACATGAAAAATGGCTGCAAGTTATTCTGGTTGTAACAGAGCTACCATAATTTACTTAATCATTTTCTTATTAGCAGTTTTTAATTTTTGACCTTTTAAACCTTTTTATTCATATATGCATGTACATGTGCTTGATTATTTCCTTAGGTTAAGTTTCTAGGCATAGAATTTTTACTAGAAAAATATACAACTGGTTACTTCTTCATATGCTCAACAGTAGCAGAAATATTCCTTCTGTATCTTTATCAATTTGTCAAGTAAAACAATGGTTGTCCAATGGTGCATTTATGTGCTTTGCTTTGATTCCTAATTATGCTCAGTCTTTCCATATATATATAGGACATATGTATTGTCTCTTTTATAGAATTCTTTTCATTTCCTCTGCAGTATTCCTATTTAGTATATTTTGGTCTTCTAAGAATACTGTCCACTTGTTGCCCAGAACACGTTTTTCTTCACATGTACAGAGCAGAGGGATACTTGGCAGTTTCCTTATTCCATCCCTCCTTTCCTGTTTTCCAGGGTTGAAATTATGTTATCCCTTGCTTTCTATTCCTTTGGACATTGCAGAAGGAACTTGGGATGGAGAGATATCTCTGGGTGGTTCTGTGAAAGGTGCTGAGAAAGAGAGTGGTGTGAAGGATGCTTTAATGGCTCAGGCCCTACAAAGGGAGAAGCAGGGCTGTGCAGAGGAAGAAGGCAAACCCGTGAGGCTGGTCCAACAAAGCCTTGACAGCCCTTCATGGAGCTGCGGAGGGAATGTTGCCTAACGGACCTGGCCCTTATGCCCTTACTTCACTCAGTCAGTGGATGAGAAGTGTCTCCTGATTTAGCAAATAAAAAGAGAAGATGTTAAATTAATTTTGAATTACAGATGAAGAATTAATACTTTTAAGATATGAGTATGTCCCCTGGGCACCTGTCTGGCTCAGTCAGAAGAGCATGTGACACTTGATCTTGGGGTCATGAGTTCGAGCCCCATGTTGGGTGTAAAGATTATTAAAAATAAATAAAAACTTTTAAAAATATGAGTATGTTTCCAATATTGCATGAGACATACTTTTTTTTTTTTTAAACCTGTTGCTTACCTGGAACTCAAATTTAACTGGACATCTTGTATTTTATCTGGCAAGCTTAGATGTGATAACCTGACAAAGGAATGATGTTGGATGAGGTGGCTCTGCTGAGCCAGCTCTGAAGGAGCTGCTAGCTGCAGGTGATGACACATCTCGTATCTGAAGTGAACCCCCCTTGATGAGGGGTCTGGGTGGAGCTTTTCCATGTCCAGCAGAGTTAAACCCAGGACTCTCCAGTTCTGAGCTTGAACTAGAAGTTCTCAGAGGGCCGCTTCAATTAATTGTCAAGAAGAGAAACAAAGATTGGGGGGAAAATCAAGGAATTCCTAAGTGATGGAACAGAGGAAGCAGTGAGTCCATACTGTTTTTTTAAAAAGTAGTTTGGGGAAAGCAGTTTTAAAGAGAAATGGTGAAAACACTAACTAGGAATTGACACACTTGAGGGATATTTATGACACTTGTAGCAGAAGGGGATGGATTGAAGATGTGGGGATAAATGCCAGGGTAACTCTGATAGCAAATTCCAAAAGGAAGTTACCAGCTTTGTCAATGAGGAGCAATCCTTCTGAAAATGCAGGGGAGGAAAAGAAAACTCACAGAACAGAGAGGAAGGAAGTTGTGGGAACTTAGTTTGTGTCACCTCTGTCTTTTTAGGAAAAGAGGAATCGAGGACATCTGTTGAGAGTGAGGGATAAATGGCTGGGTTTGGGGCTTGGGAGAGCTCACCTCAGTGAGCCTAATTTGGAATAGAGGATGCTGAGTGAGTGTAACCTCTACACCTCCATTGTCATCTGACGCTACTGAACATGGATGATGGTCAAACATCGTTCCTTCTTTAATGAGTTTATAATCTAGTGAGAGAGAAAATTCATGCAGGAAAGGATAAATAGCCATCCAGGAAGCATAAGCTAAATGCCATTTTGTGGTGCCAGCAAAACCTATTCAATTCAAGTCAAGGACTGCTGTGAACTCAAGGAGCTGAGAAGGACTCACCAAGGAGGGTGGATTTTGCTTGGATCTTGAGTAGGAATCAGATAACATGGGAAAGTGGGACATGAGTTCCAGGCAGGAGCAGTGATTTTGACAATCAACCATTTGGTTGGAGTGTTTTAGGTCCTATCTATCTCAAGGATGAGCATTGACCATTACGAGTGGCAGTCTATTTCTTTCCCGCGGTAAGCCTGAGAGAGCCCCCCCCCCCCCCCGCCATCATCTGGGTATGCTTGTTGAATTTTTATGGCTGTCTAATGACTCTTGAATGAGAGCTAACAGGCTTGGGCTCCTATTCCTTTATTCCCTTAAGAATGGATGCGATTTCAGCTGTTCCAGAAAAGAGGACAGTGGGAGGTTCACACTGCATGTGGGCTGTTGGCTAACAGTGCTCATTTCCTGCAACAATGAAATGGCGTGAAAAGGAGTCTTCAAGAGGTCTCTGGGCTGCCTGGAGACTCCCTGTGTTGTAACACAGGACTAGTTTTGGCATTCATGAATACTAAATGAGAGCAAAGAGGTAATTTAACTTAATGAACTGAGAAAGCTTTACAAGACTTCTTGAGTACCTCCCAGCCTATGCGTTACCTTAAGTGCCTACTAAAAGTAGAAGAGATGTGATGCTTTTTCTCTCTCTCTCTCTTTATTTTTAACTCATTACTAATTCTATCTCTGTTTCCATATAAGGGTCTTAATATAGATCTTGCCCTAATACTGCCAGACTAATCTTCCTTAATTACAACTTTTATTGCATTGTTTTCCTGCTTAAAATCCTTCAATAGCTCCCTATTTCCTACTATAAAGTCTTCTTGATTTACAAAATTGCCATAATCTCTCTGGTTTTGCCTCACATGCCAACTGTATTCCTTTCTAAGCCCTAAAACATAACCAGTTGCCTTGACAAGCTTGCCCTAAATGAGGTATTTTAACACTGAACCATGGGGAATCTCCACAGGGCATGTACATTTAGGTATTATTTTGTCATAGTTTAACAAGGGACAACCTGAGATAACTCGGTCAGATTTTTTTCTCAGTGATCTAACCACAGCTATATTTTCATGATCTTGAAAACCCCCTCCTACTTTCTCAGAGATTTTGATTATCTACCTCCCTGCCTATTAGCTGGAATTTTCCTTAATCAATGGGGCTTTGATTATGGATAGCTAGTAAAGCCTCGGTTTTCCACGGGAGATTTGATCAACCTTTGCAGAAACTAAACAGCTTGTGTTTTGTCAACACCAATTCCCAGTTTAGATTAGAATCATTAGTGGCAGAACAAGTGCTATTTGGCTGAGCAGTGATAATTAAAGCAGCAAATAGGGACCTGCATAAATCTGTCCATGTTTTGCATGGGTAATAGAATGAAGACAAGTCACAAGGACTTTTGAAATAGACAGTAACTGGAGCTTAGTGGTACATCCCCACCCCACACTCAGAAACCAAGTTAAAATACCAAGGGGGCATACAAATCAGGGAAATGACTTATCAGCCCTGGAAATGAGGATGGAGTTCCAGCAACATGTTTACAAAGTTCAAAAGTATTTCTGAGACTGTACAGAGTATTTCTGAGACTGTACAGAGAAAGTGACAAAGGATACAAAGTCTCAATTCCCCTTGTTTAAAAAAGGCTGGTGTTGGCAGTGGTGAGGGGAGAATGGTTTACCAGCACGCCAGAAAAATAAAGCCCTGATTTGCTGCATTCCTGCCTTGGTCAGTTTTAGCCACCAGAACAGACCTGGGGTAGAGATGCACAGATTTGGCTCCTGCAAGGCTACCCAAGCAGCTCCATCATCCCACTGAACGTGGTAGGAAATCAGCATAAGTGATGGCTCAGAATAAGCTTCTGGACTGGATGTGGGGGTATAAGGGTGTGAGGCGGGGACAAGAGGCCAACAAGAGATGGGCATCATCTCCTCAAACCCCTTTTACTGCTGGTCCACAGCTTCCAGGAGTATCTGTGCTGGGGAAGTGAAGGAGCAAGTCAGTCAGAGAAAAACCTAAGGCAGACCTGGTTTTCTCTCTGTCGTAGACTCTCAACTACCCTCTTTTTGCAAGGCAGACGCTGTGGACTCCATAAAGGAGGAGGTTAAGAGGCCAGGTAGAAGAAAAAACTAGATTTAGAAAGATGTCTTAGTACAAAGATGCTCATAAAATAGAAAGCATAGGGCGCCTGGGTGGCTCAGTTGGTTAAGCGACTGCCTTCGGCTCAGGTCATGATCCTGGAGTCCCTGGATCGAGTCCCGCATCGGGCTCCCTGCTCGGCGGGGAGTCTGCTTCTCCCTCTGACCCTCCTCCCTCTCATGCTCTCTGTCTCTCATTCTCTCTGTCTCAAATAAATAAATAAAATCTTAAAAAAAAAAAAAAAAAATAAATAAAATAAAATAAAATAGAAAGCATATAGTGTGATGACAAAGATATGATCAGGTTTACTGTTGTCACGTTAAGAATGAGAATGGTTAGGGGCGACTGGGTGGTGCCTGGGTGGCTCAGGTGACTGTTGATCTCAGCTCAGGTCTTGATTTCAGGGTTGTGAGTTCAATCCCCATGTTGGCCCAGCATGGAGCCAGCCTACTTTTTAAAAAAAATGATAAAAAAATAAATAAATAACCCTTCTGAGCAAAAGACGGAACATTCAGATTGAGTGACAAAGCAAATTATAGCTGTTTGTAGGAGAGATACCTAAAGCAAAGTGGCAGAGAAAAGTTAAAAATGATCGGTATCTCAGGAAAATGAAAACTAAAACTCAGAGTTTAATTTTACTATTATACAAAATGGAATTTAAGACTAAAAGCACTGGGGCACCTGAGTGGCTCATTCGGTTAAGCATCCAACTCTTGATTTCAGTTCAGGTTATGCTCTCAGGGTAGTGAGATTGAGACCAGTGTTGGGCTCCATGCTCAATGGGGAGCCTGTTTAAGATTCTCTCTCTCTCTCTCTCTCCCTTCCCCTGCCCCTCTCCCTGCTCATACTCTCTTTCTCTTTCTAAAACAAAAACCCCTAAAATATTAAGTGGGAAAAAAGGGTTATTTGGTATTAATGAAAAATTCAAAACAAAAAAAGATTCATGAAACTTTATGTACCCAAAAATATAATGTTGAAGTATATACAGTGTAACTGTTTGGAAGATGAGAAGCTGTTGATTCAATCTTGGTGTCCTACTTTAACAAAATGTGACTTTTAGAATTTGCCAATGAAAGTATTATATAGATGAATGGAATAGTTTATTTATTTTTTTAAAGACTTTATTTATTTGACAGACACACAGCAAGAGAGGGAACACAAGCAGGGGGAGTGGGAGAGGGAGAAGCAGGCTTCCCGCGGAGCAGGGAGCCTGATGCGGGGCTCGATCCCAGGACTCTGGGATCATGACCCAAGCTGAAGGCAGACGCTTAATGACTGAGCCACCCAGGCACCCCGAGTAGAATAGTTTAATTATTACCTTTGATTTAATAATTATGTACATAGATTTTTGTATTCCAAAAATATTGATGTCTTTCAATGTCCAGTGAAACATGGTAACATGCATTCAATAAATATTTATTTTGTATCTGCCAATGTCAAGCCTTATACTTGGTAGGGGACAAAATGTGAACAGGCTAGTTGCAGACCCTGTCACAGGGAGTTCATGTGCCAGACACTCTTCTAGAAGTAGGGGATGCAGCAGGGGACAAAATAACCCAAGGTCCCTACTTTCACGAAGCTTATATTCTATATATTCTAGTGAGAGAATACAGGTAGCAACAAAGACACATGGATCTTTCTTTTTTAATAAAGCTAATGCCATTTTTGGGGGGGGTCGTGGTATTTTTTCATCATATCTTTTATGTATTTTAAATTTCTAAGTAGTTTATAATTGCATTTTTCATGTATCTTTTGGCCCAACACTAATTTTAAAAGAACATTTAAAAATTTCCCCATGTTGACAGATTTTTGGGAGGACCATCCTTTTGTTATGTTTTAATTTCTTTTTGCTTTGCACCAGAGAACATAGCCTGAATAACTTCTTCTTCTTAAAACCCATGGAAGTTTTCTTTGTGGCCTAGTATATGATGAAATTCAGTTTAGGGTCCCCACATTGCCCAACATAATTGGCGCCAATTCATATATTCCACATGTTTCAGCCCTGCCGAATTTCTTTCATTTGCTTGAAACTGTCCTTTGCTTCCAGTTTTGAGACTATAAGTCATGTTGTTACAGAACACTTCTCTCTTCTGTTTATTGTACTCATCAGAGTTTTTCAGAAGAACAAAACCAATGGAGTGTGTGTAGAGAAAAAGAAAGAGATTTATTATAAGGAATTGGCTCAAGTGACTTTAAAGGCTAAGAAGTCCCAAGATCTGCAGTTGCCAAGATGAACACCCAGGAGAGCCAACATGTAGGTCTCATCCCCATCTGATGGGCTGAGAACCAGGACAGCCAATGGTGGAAGGTCCAGTCAGAAGGCCAACAGGCTTGAGACCCTAGAAGAGCCAGTGTTTCAGTTCAGATTCAAAGGCAGGAAAAGACTGGGGTCTCTCGGCTCAAGGCAGTCAGGCAAGAGGAGCAAAAGGAGTTCTCTCTTATTCAGTCTTTTTGTTGTATTCAGGTCTTTAGCTGATTGGATGAATCCTGCCCACATTAGAAAGGACAATCAGTTTAACTCAGTTTACTGACTCAAATGCTCATCTCACCCAGAAACATCCTCATAGACATACCCAGAATAATGTTTGGCCAAATGGTCCAGGCAAGACTATCTTAGGGGCTCCTACTGGCTGCTCCCTCAGCATCCTGTCCATTCCCTATCCTAACATTTTGATATAGTGCTTCCATTTGCTTATTTTGTTGACAGATGGTACCCCCAAGTCCTTACATGTCACCTGATCAGAGAGGCCCTCTCTGAACTCCATTTCTGAAATAGCATTCTAGCCCGTCACTCTCTCACTCTACTTTACTATCCTTCACCTAACTTGTGTGTCTCTATTATTATCTGAGTCCTCCCACTAGAATATAAGCTCCATGAAGTAGGAATTTTGTCTGTTTTATTGACTGCTGCATCCACTATTTCTGGAAGAGCTCCTGGTACAATGTGGGTATCCAACTGATATGCAGTTAATAAAATCCAGGAATAAATAAAAATAATTTATTGTGACTAAGTGTATTATAGGCATATAAGAAAAGTTCAACACTAGGTAATATGAAGAATATTCTCTAGATGCAATTAAAGCAATTAATATGTAAAAGATTTTTAAATGTCATGATCTTGATGTCAAAAAGGAAAGGATTACAAAAAAAAAAAAAAAACCCAAACAAAACTTTAGCAATCTATAATTGAAGTTTTATTCCTCAAAATGACAAGAAAAATCATAATAATGGTGAAACATTAAAGACCTTGTCATTAAAATGTATCAGGATTCAGTAAACTATGGTCTATAAGCCAAAACCCATTATGCTTATTTTTTATTTATTGTGGATAGCTGTCTTCATGCTACAGTGACAGAGTTGAGTGGTTGTGACAAAGATAGTATATGGCCCCCAAAGTGAACAATATTTACTATTTGGTTCTTTAGAGAAAAAACTTGCTGACCTCTGACAAAGAACAAGAGAAAAAATCCACACACATAGATATTGTCAACCTTATGCTAGAATTTCCATCGGCACAGTTAGATATGAAGTAGAAAAAAGAGACATTAATTAGGAAGGAAAAAGAGAGAAATTACCATTATTTAGCACTATTAATTTTCTACACAGGAAACTTAAGAGGCTCAATCCAAAGCTATTAGGATGATCAAGAAACTTTGCCAAGATGGCCCAGTAAAAGGTGATTAAACATCCTTATATTTCAATAACAAATATAATCAGTAAAGAGAAACACATACCTGGCTTAAGCTTATACTTTATATTCTTTTCCATGAAATGTATATAACTTTATTCAGAATAATAAAGACTTGAGTAAGTGAAGAGTCCTTTCACATTCTTGGACAGGGAGATTCAGTATTGTGAAGATGTCAACTCTTCCAAAATGAATCTTCAGATTTAATGCAATTCTACCCAAAATCCCAATAAGAAAAGAATACCCAGGAAATTCTTAAAAACATCAATTATTTTTGTGTGTATCAGTCAGACTAAGCTAGGTTATGATTCAGTAACATGTATCTTTAGTGGCTTAGAACAGCGATGACCTATTTCTGATGTGACATGGCCCACTGAAGGTTGACTTTTTTTGTTTTATTACACTGAGATTCAAGCTGAAATAATGGCCTCCATCTCAGATATTGCTGGGCACTGTGGCTGATAAAAGAGATCTCTAGAGAGTCTCAAATTGACAGTTAAATATAATGGCCTGGAAATAACACATGTCCAGGTGCTCACAAGTAGCGCTAGAACAAGTCACAAGGCCCCATCCAAAGGCGGGTTGTGAATCCTATTCCTTCCCCAAAGAGAGGACTAGATGACGGTAGTGTGACTCCCCGCTAAGGTAGGGATGGAACCCTGGGAAGAAGACTCTGCTTTACCAGACATAAAGATTTGTTTTAAGTTGCAGTAATTAAGAGTTCTATGGATGGACAGACCAACTAATGCACAGAACAGAAAGGCCCAAGACAGAGCCATTTAATTAGAATTTAGCCCATGATAAAAGTGCCATCAATGAAAAAAAGCTAAAGTCAACTTTGTCTTGAAATCTTAAGCTCTGGCTTAAATGATGATTTCAGACGATGTTAATATGATGTTAAAAATGGTAGCAATTTAAAAAAATAAATGGGTGAGTAACAATAGCATAGCATTTTCTAAAACCTTTTTCAGTTTCTAACCAGGATGGTAAAAAATCATTTTGCAAGTTGAGAGAGAAAATAAAATGTCAAAGGGATTTTCTTTCTCTGAAAATAATAAGACCAGTGTGGTGGAGGTGTGAGACCTCTCCAGCCAGGGCAAGACTCCAGAAGTTGAAGTGGCTTGAGTTAAAATAGCCAAGTAGTGTTCTTACCCACCAGTAGGGTATTATGGATCCAGCACACAATGGGTGATAGAGAAAGGATGGGTTAACCATGTAAAAATTGAAAACTCATGGCGTTAAGTAGAAAAGACACCAATCTATCCCTAGGTCTTATGCTTCCTTTATATATTGTTTTAGGTTTTTCTGAAACGTAGGTAATTAGTAGAATTCATATTTTATACTCAGTTTGAAAGTAGTGTTGGTAAATTTTATGATTTTTAAAAAACCCTTTTTAATTGAAATGTACATAGAAAAGTGCACAAGTTACACATGTATGGCTTGATGAGTTACAACAAAATGAGCACATCCAAGTGATCACCACCCAGGGTGTTATCAAGAAGACTTCCCATATTTCCTTCCAAGTACTGTCTACCTCCTCTTCCCCATCGTAGATTAGTTTGGCCTGTTTTTGAACCTTATATACATGAAACCACCCAGTATGTTTTTTGGTTTTTTGGTGTTTTTACTGGTTTCTTTTGCTCAACATTTTTTTTTGTGAGATTCATCCATGTTGTTGCATATAGAATTAGATCAGTTATTTTCATTGTTCCATGATTTTCTAAGGAATGAACAAACTACAATTTATTTATCTAGATTATTGTTGATAGAATTTGATGGATTAGGGTTCTTTTTCCTTTTACTATAAAATTAATGCTACTATTCTTGTGTATATATTTTGGTGTACAAGTCTTTGGTGCACATTGGATATATAACTGTGGGTAGAATTTTTAAGTCGTGGATCATCCATATATTCAAATTTAGAAGTGAATACCAAACAATACTTTAAAGTGATTGTGCTAATTTACATTTCCACCAGCTGTGTATGGAAGTTTCTGTTATTTCACATTATTGCCAAAACTTGGTAATATTAGTATTTATGGTGAGTGTGAGTATCTCATTGTAGTTTTAATTCTCATTTTCCTGAGGAAAAATGGCATTGAGCAACTTTAGTCCATTTGAATGTCCTTCGTTAAATTCTTTTTCAAGTTTCTTGCCTAGCTTTTTGGGGGGAGATGTTCTGTTCTTTCATATTGAATTGTAAGAGTTCTTTATATATTCTGGGTACAATCCTTTTGTTGGATTTTGCAAATAATTCTCCCATTTGGTAGCTTATATTTTCACTCTTTCCTGGTGTCATTTTATTATTTGTAATATTAGTGCAGTCCAACATATTGTTTATTTCTTTTATGATTAGCTTTTTTTCCTGCTTAAGTAGTCCTTCCCCAGTCCAGGAGCATGAAAATACTCTTTTATATTATTTTCTAGAAGCTATGTTGTTTTATCTTTCACATTTATAATTTTGATTTACCTGGAACTGATTTGTGTATGTGGTGTGAGGTAAGGAATCATGTTTTATTTTTTTCCATATGGCTATCATATTCCTAAATAGCAGGATATATCATGTTCATGCAAGATCAGATCCAATATTGTGAAAATACCAATTATTTTCAAATTAATCTATACATTTAGCGCAATCCTAATCAAAGAACCAGCAGGTTTCTTTATGGAAATTGACAACCTGATCTCTAAATGCATTTGGAAATGCATAAGACCAAAAGTACTTCTTAAAGAAAAACAATATAGGAAGATGTATTCTACTGGATATCAAGATTTACTATTGGGGTATAGTAATTAAGACCAGGCAGTATAGACCCAGGGCAGACAAATAGACCAGTGGAATAAAACAAAAGCTGAGAAATAGATACTCATACATGGCTACTCAATTTAAGATGAAGGTGACATTGCATAACAGTAGAGAAGAGACAGTCTTTAAAATACTCTAATTCTGGGGCACCTGTGTGGCTCAGTCAGTTAAGCATCTGCCTTCAGCTCAGATCATGATCCCAGAGTCCTGGGATTGAGCCCCACCTCAGGCTCCCTGCCAAGTGGGGAGTCTGCTTCTCCCTCTGCCTGCCACTCCCCCGCTTGTTCTCTCTCTTTCTCTCTCTGTCAAATAAATAAATAAAATCTTTTAAAAAAGAACATAAAAAATAAGATAAAATACCTTAATTTTAAGTGTAGTAATTGAAATTAGAAAGGTAGTAAGTTGTACTTAAATATTTTAGATATGTGTCATTTAATTATTTTTTTTAAGATTTTATTTATTTATCTATTTGAGAGAGAGAGTGAGAGAGCGAGTACGAGTTGGGGGTGGGGGGAGGAGCAGAGGGAGAGGGCGAAACATTGACCAATGTTTCATTGACCATTCTCCTGCTCAAGGGGGAGCCTGAGGTGGGGCTCAATCCCAGGATGCTGGGATCATGACCTGAGCCGAAGGCAGATGCTTAACTGACTGAGCCACCCAGACGCCCCAGATATGTGTCATTTTAAAGCATGATATCCTTTGATGCTTTGTGATTTTAATGGTTATAGAGTTAAGGGAAAGGTCTGAAATGTTTAAGGTTCAAATAAATGTAGTCAATTAAAGCATGTTGTTCTAAACATCTACCATATGGTCACAATTCTGCCATCTCTAGAGAAGCTTATCTTGATTGCACACAAAATGTGTGACTAGCCACACAAAATGTGTGACTTACTTTGAGACTAACACTGTTCAAATATTGTGGGGCTACTGATGATGTAAACATGGTTGGCCTTTCTAGGGATTTTAGAATTTACATGTGATGATCAAGTCAGCACATAGGAAAAAAGAAGTAAAAAAATGGGTGTCCGAAAATGGTCAATTAGATGTGTGGTCAAGGGGTACAGAACATTGGAGGAAGGAGGCATTGGATTGGACTCCCATGTTAGCAAAGCACTTCTCAAAGAAGGTGGATTTGTGTTGAGCCTTGAAATCTGGGTAGGTTTTAGAGAATTAGATGGGATGAGGGTAGCGTTTATCAGCTGGTGTAGGCAGATGTGAAAAACTGAAAGATGGGGAAACGAGCATTATATTTGTCTATGTGTTGGTGGGGGTGTGTGTATATGTGGGGGGGACAAGCAGCGAAGTGGGGTAGAACATTTAGATTGAGGAATAGTGGAAAGTAGCTTGAGTTGGTGGGCTGGGACCAAGTCATAGGGGAACTTAAAAGATAGCAAAGGAATTCAAATTTACATAAAAGGCAGGAGAGAGCTGAGACTTGTCTGTTGTGCTTAACACTTTACCCCCAGTGCGTAGCAGAGTGCATGGCACATGATGCATACTCATGGATATCTGTTGAATAAAGGAATGGAAGAAATAGTAGGATTTGAGAAGTAATAGCTGGTTTAGCACATAAAATTCTCAAAAGAGCTATCATCTCCTACATGAAACACTTCCAGGACACTGATAGTTGCTGACAATAATAATTGAAATCATAATGATCAAATAATCATGAACCTCATGGTAAGGAATGTTTCATTGACCAAACACTGATCGTTAATTTCCATTTTAAAAAGCCCAAAGGAAAAGCTCCCTCTCTGAATCCTATTGGCTAGTTCCAGCTATATGTTTTAAGAGCCCCTGGAGATTATCAACACAGCAAAATAATATGGGATTTACCTTTTCTTTTAAATGAAGACAATCGATAATAAATGATATTTTTGGTTACAGGGTTTATGCTTCTGTCTCTCTGCACATTCAAGGTTAATTTAAGAAGATGTTTGTGGAGGTCTAGGGCTCCATCTCTTCATTCTCCTACTACAGAGAAGGACAAAGTCAATACCTCACCCTGCAGGGGCCACGCTTTATTAATTACCACTCCCCTCTAGCTGCCACCTGCCCTGGCTCTCACTCAAAGACCCTTTCAGGAAAGGTGAAATCCTTCATTAATACCTCCGTGAGCTTCAATCCCTGCTCCTTCACTCCTTGCCTGAGAATTCTTTCTGAGGGCATGAACGGGAAGTGTCAAATCCAATAATTGAGCCAAATGACACTGTTCTCTTGTCCAGTGCCCAGAGCACCGAGGAGGCCCCACAACTCCTCATAGAATGTCCAGACTAAGAGACCAGAGAGATGATAGTCCAACCACAGTATTTTACAGATGAGGAGACTGAGCCTTGCAGAATGACTTGCCCAAAGACACAGCTAGTTAGTGGCAGTGGGGGGAATGAACCAAGACTCTGCTCCTAGCTGACTGTTCTCATGCTTTGCCACCCTGCCTTATTCCATTTTTATGGATCATCATTTTGCAGCCATGGTTTTGCCTTTGTTTCAAATAAAAGCCATGCGTTTGCAAGGCTGCTACCCACTGCATTACACATACTCCAGTCCCTCATATGGCATTCCATGATGTCAAGCTCTCAGGGCAACTGCCCAAGTGAATCAAAGCTGGAGAGACTTGGGATTTGAGGCCTTCTTGGTTGAAAATGACTTCTGTCCAGGACATGTGGTCCCAGACAAAGTTTATGCAGAGTTGATTCTGCAATGTGGAGAATGTTTCTTTCCTCCAAAATTCATTGTCAATTTAGAGGAGTTTATGGAAAGAACTCTCAGGCTGACAGGCTATGAGAGCAATGTGCTACATTGCAGAGCATCTGGGAAATCGAAAACCACAAAATGCAAATGAATGAATGCAATGTTCATCACCTTCATTATCAATGTGAAAAAGTTTATCTTGCTCTGGCCAACATTTGATGGACTGTGAAATCTGGAAAGAATGTGGTGCCTGACGCCTCTTTTACCTCCAGGTAAATTAACGGAAGCCCAGAAAGGAAAAGTGACTTTTGGTGGTTGAGTGGGAATGACATTTTTTCTAAGACTACCGGTCCAGTGTTCTTGTAATTGTGTTTGCATTAAAAGAAAATGCTTCCATAAAAGTGACATTGAGTTGTTCAGACTTTATCACCTGTCATAATAAAACAAGATTACTAAAAATTTTGTAAACAACTTTTTTAAAGACAAACTCTCGGGTTTTTTTTTAGACAGAGTGTGAATCTGACATCGCTAAATTCTCTGAACAAAGGTTTGTATAGGTGCTTTACGCAGTTTTTGAGAATGTCTTAAGAGACGGAACATATTCTACTGAACAACACAGAGTTCTGGAATTCCAGATCTGCCTCCCTCATTATAAAAACAAAGGCAAACACTGTAAGTTCCAGATTCTCCTCTCCTGTTTTCCTCCATCTCAATAAACAGCACCAGTACTTCCAGTTGTTCAAGACAAAAAACTAGGGCTCATCCTGGATTTCTCCCTTTTGTCTCCCACCTCCCCTTCCCCTCTTCCCCACTGGTCACCCTGTTGATTCTACCTCTTAAGTTCATCTCCCCCATGTTGGCTCCTCTCCCCACAACCCTGTCCATTCTAGCCCACACCACCAGCCACCACCCATCCTTCTCTTGACTTCTCTGCTGGCTTCCTGACTGGTCTCTCTGCCTTGACTCTTGCCCCACTAAAACCTATTTTCTACACAGTAGACAGAAGGATCTTTATTTATTTTTTTTAATTAACTAGTTTAATTTTTTTAGGGCAGTTTTAGGTTCACAGCAAAATTGAGTGGAGGGTACAGAGATTTCCCACACACCCCTGCACATACCCCCACTCACAGAGGCTCATGGACCATCAACGTCCCCCACTGCTGTGGAACACTTGTCAAAATGGATGAACCTACATGGATGCATCATTATCTCCCAAGCCCATAGTTTGTAGTAGGGTTCATTCTTGGTGCTATACATTGCCTTGGTTAGAGCAGAGAGATTTTTTTAAAAACATAACTCAGATCCTGTCTCCCTCCTGCTGAAAAACTTCCACCAGCTTTTCACGGCACTGGGAATAAGGACGTTCCCACCTCAAAGACTTGTAGTTTCTGTTTGCATTATTTCCTGGGCTAGAACACTCTTTCTTCAGCTCCTCCCATGGCTGGATCTTTCCATTCAAAGGTCATGCCCTCAAAGAGCCTCTCCTGATCCAACCTATCTGAAAGTAGCCTGTTCTCCATTCCCATTCCACTTCTATAATATTTTCTTCAAGGCTCTGAACCTAATCTGTAAATCTTCTGTTTCTTAAATTTGTCTTCTTCTTATGATGTAAGTCTCACCTCCCACTACCTCACTCATCCCCTACAAGCACATCGTAAACACTCAATACAAATCTGTTGAGTGTTGAATAATACTAACTCAAACCAAGAATTGTTTAGTTGTCATGCACAGGTACATTACAATCATATTATACTTCATCCTCGCAGTGACCCTAAAAGATAGGTTCAATTATTCCCATGGCATAGATGAGAAAAAGGGGTCAGAGAGAAGTTAAGTGGCTTGACCCAAATCACATGATCAGTGGGGTTCATCCTCAGGAGCCTGGCCTAGAACCTACGCCCTAAGCCACTCTGCTATACGAAATAATGAGTGATAGTGGGGTAGCCTCTTCTACCTGACCACATTTGTCTGTATAGATTACAGAATAAAGAATTCACTAGGGATGACAAAAAATAAAAGATGGCAATTGCTCCTTGGGGATTTCTTAGTAAAGCTTCCTACATTGGATCTATGAGCGGAGGAAAGAAATCCAATTCTTCCCTAGCCATAGCCCTCAGGGACCCTGTGGTTTATGTATGATTTAATTACCCTCTTCCTCTCCTGTGGTCTTTCCAGCTCAGGGCTTTAGCCACTAAATTCTGCCCTCCATCCAGTTTCTTCACCTCTGCTAAGGACCATCTCCTCCCGAGAGCAGCGGACCAGGGAAGGACGAAGGGTTAGAAGGGGTGTGGTCTGCTGGTAACTACTGATGGAACTTGGGCCTCATTTTTTCATGTGTAAAATCCTAGGAACGATCTCTAAGGTCCATTTTTAGGTTAACAATATTATGACTTAGGAGGTGTTTTACTTAGACCTCGACTGAGGGTTTTTCTAGGGCCTCTTTGCAATGTTTCTTTTCTGTCCATGTTCTCATTTCATGGGTCTTACATACCAAGGTTAGAACAACATCATAAAACAGACCAGACAAATTATTCTGATGCCAAGGCATTTGGCAGTGTTGACTTAGGCTCTATGACTATCCCCCCTTGGGAATTTCTAAAGTAAATTCATTCATCCATCCATCCATCTATCTAAGAAATAATTACAGATAACCTACTACATGTAAGGTCTCATGTCAGGTATTGGGAATATACATGGTCTGGACCCTCGTGGAGCCAGTATGGATAAAGTTACTAATAAAATAAAAATCAGAGAAGTGAATGTAAGAATGTTGCAGTGATATGTACCATAAAAGGGAAGTGTATGGTGGTATGGGAATGGACATTGGTGGTGTGGGGTTTGATCTAACTGAGACAGTTAGCGGGGGCCTTCCTGAAGAAGTGACAACCTAAACTCTAAATGATAAATAGAAGTGCACTAGAAGATGAGTGGTAAGGATGTTCTAGGCAAAAAGAATGGCATATGCAAAGGTCCTGTGGCAGGAGGTAGGAGTGCATGCTCTGGGACTAAATGTTCAGTGTACTTGTTGTGCAGAAAACACAGAGACCTACTCAGAGAAGTCATGGATGACAAGGAAATTAGGGAGAACAGAAGTCAGCAGGCCAAGGCATCTCAGCCTCCTGCAGAAGACTATTCCCACCCAGTTGGAGCTCCTCAGGCATGGTTCTTCCTTAAGCAACCTATGAAAATTTTAGCTTGAGGAAAGGACAATTAAAATTCATTAGTTTTTTTTTTTTTTTAATCCTTTCTATATAACTGTGCCGGGACATCTCTTCGGAATCGAGAATAAAGTCTCCATCAGTTGTCAATTGGCACCAAGGCCTGGACATGAGGAGTTGGTGAAGAATTCATTCTTGTCCTGCCCTTTCTGGCCATGCTGCAGAGGATGGCTGTGTGTGTTCCGGCAGATTTCCTGCTCCCCATCAACCAAATGAAGCTGTACAGAATGAATACAAAGCATTTGCTAGAGAAAGAAAACCAAAGGATCAGAGACATGACCAAAAGCCAGAAGGTGTTGCCTTCCAATTGTTCTGAGAGATAACTCAGAGGCTGTTTTCCTCTGGAGAAATAATCAACAGAGGTTAGAAGTTCCAAAGTAAAGTTTAGAAAAAATAAATGGAGGTGATTCAAAACAGTGGTAATTATCCATTCTTTCCCCATTCTAGATGACTCACACTGGATCAATAATCCAAATGACTTTCTTCTCATTAGTCCCTAAATGGAAAACTTTGCCAGGGTTGTAAGAAGGAGAGTTGATGTGTATTAGCTGAATTCAGTTTCATGGATGCTAAGTGCCCCCACAAGCTTAAAATACAATACCTGCTTTACAGACTGTCTATAATTATCCATGGCAGAGGAGATAATTGAGTGAGCTACTGGGGGTTTCTGAATTTAAAAAACCCCCAAAAAACAAAAAACCCACCTCTACCTCCATCATCTGGAAATTAAGATGCTGGCAAGTCAGTCTTGAAAAGTGTGAATGTTAGTGTGTTAAATAAACATTTTTTAAAAAGGAACCTGATTGACAGTTATTTTTAAGAGTCTGGCCTATATATTTTTCCTTCATCCAAAGAGCTCAAAATTGGCTTAAGTGGAGATTAATTGAAAAAGTTCACCTCAAGAGTATGATTAAGCCTGGAAAATTTTAGCCAATAGGGGAATTTTTCATAAAATTATGACTGAGTGGAAATAGTGTTATAAATGGAAGTCTGTGTATAATGGGCACCATTAAAATTATATACGTATATATTTGAGCATCAACAGGTAACTGACTTACAGGGTTACAATTCTGTGAAGGGTTTCTGGTGATATTATAAGCTACAGGCACAAAGCGTAAGTCATCCAAATTCCTAAATAGAATTACAGTTAGATTAAAAAATATTCTTGCCATAATTATACACCAGGCATGGTTTGGGTCTTATAATTAACTTCTCTATGCACAGGCTTTGCCTATGTGGTAATGGGTAATCCAATTCATGTGTAATGGAATCATAGGATATTCAAAATAGGAAGAAGCCTCTAATTTTCTAGTTCATCCTCAGTGCAAAATTCATAAGGAAAACAAATAAACAGAAAGCACAGCAATCTTGCAAACACTGCCTGGCAGCAGGTTAGGTGATTTGCAGATACAGAAGTTCAGGATGGAGGCCAAAACTCCAGTGTCTTAGCCCAGTCCTTCTCATGGTTTAGAATTTCAGTTCTCTTCTGGTCTGCTACTAGTCTGCAGTTTATAGGAAATTCCAGAATTTTATGTCAGAGAAGTGTGGGCATGTCCCTTTGGTTGCAGGAAAGGAGTAAGCAGGTAAAAAGTGCTTCTCAAACTTGAATGTGGATGTGGGGATCTTGTGGGTGCAGATTCAGATTTATCAGGT
This sequence comes from Mirounga leonina, assembly GCF_011800145.1. NCBI lineage: Eukaryota > Metazoa > Chordata > Mammalia > Carnivora > Phocidae > Mirounga > Mirounga leonina. The sequence continues at coordinate 7,427,150 of NW_023270777.1, read as the reverse complement.
CTGTGATGTGACTCTAAGAAGCAACCAAGTGATGTTGATGTGCTGGTCCCAGCACCTCACTTTGAGGACCAAGGTATTAAGAGGACTTGTCTCACAGCTGGATTTGCATGCAGACACCGAACAGAAAGATTGTCTCTTTCTGTGGAATGACTCTGGGGGGACTGATGAAGATCAGGGGTACCTCCTTCCAACCTACCCTTGGCTTGGCTCCTAATCAATTTCAATTATAAATGGATATCAAATATAACTGTGAGGTCCATCAGTAATATCTAGACTCGATGAATCTGCCCACCTGCTGGGGTTCATCCAGCATCTTAAGTTGTATGTTTATATCTTTCATCAGATATGGGAACCTTTCAGCCATTATTTTTTCTTCAAGTACTTTTTCTCTCTTCTTCCAGAATACCAATGGCATGAATGTGAAATCTTTTTGTTATAGTCCTCTCGGTCCCTGAAGCTCTGTTGTTTTTTTTGTTTGTTTGTTTTTTTATGCTGTTACCTCTCAGTTGCTCAGATAGGGTGATTTCTATTGTTCAGTCTTCCAATTCACTGACACTTTCTTCTCTCTCGCTGTTCTGGTGTTGAGCCCATCCCCAAGATTTTATCTCTGTATTTTCTTTCTTTACTTTTTATATGAACCATATTTTGCCATTTTAAAAGTTCCAATAGGTTCTATTTCTTGGAGGAGGCTTTCTGTTTCTGCATCTGTTTGGGGCTTTTTGTAATTGCTCATTGAAGCATTTTTATTAGAGCTGCTTCTGCCCGATTATTTTAACATCTCTTAACCTCAGTGTTGTCTTTTGTCACTCAGTTTGAGATCTTGCTGATTCCTGGTAAAATGAATGGTTTTCAGTTGAAACCCAGATATTTTTGTGTTATGCCATGAGATTCTGGATCTTATTTAAACTTTCTGGTTGAACTGGGTTTTTCTGACACTGCTCTGGCAGGGGAAGGGGATTGCCACCTTGTTTCTGCCAGATGGAGATGAAACCACAGGTTCTCCATTTGGCTTCCATTGATGCCTGGGGGAGCAGGTGGACTGCTCTTTACTCCTGGGGGGGATGGAATTTCCAGCGCCCTTGTGGTCTCCACAGACACCATGAAGTGCCCACAGGCTTGTAACTGGCCCATTGGGATGGAAGTTCCTGCTTCTTACTGCCTTTCTGTGGCACTACCTGAGGGGATGATGTGGGGGGCAGGGTTGAACACTTCATTACAGTGGGGGTGGGAGTCTAGTCCCCCTTCACTGATGGGATTGGGGTGGGGGCTGTAGTTTTTTCTATGGAGTTTAGCTGGAGTAGACAGGTCATTATCTAAAAGTTTTCTGTCTTGTTACACTGCCCCTTCCTGGTACTTTGGTTACAGAGGGCAGGCTTTTCTTGGTTTGTCTGTGAGTCTGTTGATGTCTCCTGCTTGCTGACTTCTCTAGCCCCCAGGCTGGAACATACGTTATAAAATCAGGGGACTTGTTACTATACTGTGTTCTGAGGTCCTGGCACTCCCCCTTCTTCTCTTCACCTACCAGGGTCATTTACTTTCCTTGTACTTAGTGGGAAGGACAGGGAAAAGGACATTTACTCATCTTCCCAGAAGCAGAAGTCACTATAATAATTATTATTTTATTGTCATAATTTTATGAAGGGTCACATGCAACAAGCAACACATATCAGTTCACAACTTGCCTTTCTCACTTAGCATTATGATTTTGAGAAATATCCATATTGATATGTAAAGATCTAGGTCTGAATTTACTTTTAATAGTTGTTGACACAGGTATAGGATAAATGATCTGGTTTAGTGAAGTGTGCATACAAGCATGAATTAAACAGCCTCGATCATCTGGCGTTCAGATGATTCACAGGGACTATATCTACATTACTTAGCTGATTTGTTTGTTTGTTTGTTTTTGTCACAGAAGATATATTTTAATGACCTTTTGGGTGGTGGAATACTTGGAAAATGGGGAGAGAACGGGGGTGTTTGTAGGTTATGGTAAATAACAGCACTGGGCTTGTAGTGACAACAAAATTACAATTACTATTACTACCACCAATGGATTATACCCTACTGTTTACCAAATGCTATCTTATTTATTTTCACGGCATCTATGTGAGGTGGCATTGCTTTTATTTTATAGATAAGGAAATGAGCTCACAGGAATCACAAAGTTTTCTCAAAGTCATCTAGTTCATACTTGTCAATTGAATCCATTCTGTGATTTTTTTTTCAGTAAAAGAAAGCCTCATCTCAAATTGTAAAAACAGAAAAGAAGATTTATTATCTCTTAAAACATCAGTGGCATCATCAAGATCCAGGTTCATTCCATCTTTCAGATCTGTCAAGCATTACTTCCCTAAGGGCACAAAATGGTTGCAGTAGCTCCAGGCATCACATGTAGAAGAGGGGGTACATTTGTGTGTAATAATATTTATTAGAAGTCCCCCATTTGGTTTCTTCATGCCATGTTCCTCAGAATTGCAGCATACACACCAGTTATATAATTTGTAATAATTTGTGGGGCCCAGTGCAAAATTAAAATGTGGCATCTCTTGTTCAACAGTTATTAAGAATTTCAAGATGACAGCAGAGCATTAAATCAAGTGTGGGGTCCTTCTGAGACCAGGGCCCTGTGCAGCTGCATGGATTGCGCGTCCATAAAGCTGGTCTTGCCCATGCCTATAAGCTTAACTAATTTCAGACAAAGAGAAGAGGGTCATATCACTGGCTTGGCTAAGCTGAGATTTATTCCTGAAACTTGGGGTATAAGCTGCTCTTCTGAACCATAGGGAGAGGGATGGAAACCAGAATAAATTCAAGATGTTGCCATTGCAGGGAGGCAGGGAAAGGCTGTTGGTTGGGAAGCAATATTGTCCAGTTTGAGTGTATGTATCTCTGCTTGCCTCCTTATATTTTGCTGTCCCCCAAAAGTTCATATTTCTGAAATGTAGCTCAGTTCTGCCGCTACGTGAACTTGAGCACGTGTTTTCATTTCTTTGAATTTCAATTTTCTGATTTGTAAAATTAGAACACGTTGGTGTCCCCAGAATTCGGGGTGTGGCCCTTGTGCCCATGTCTGTCCATTGCCAGAGGGTGGAATCTTGACACTCCCCCCAGGTGATGATTGCAGCAAGTCTGTAATAACTTCTACTCCTTCTCTAGTACGTGGTCAGGGATCTCCCTGGGCTGACGAGGCCCTGGGGGATGTTAGCAGGCCCTGTTTCCTACATTTGGGGTCTGAGGGAGGAGGAGGTAGGGAAAAGGTTCTGTTTCTTGTTTCCGTCACAGAAGGTGGAGGAAATGCTGTTGTGAAGTGTAAGTCTTAGCCTATGGAGCAGAGACTTGGTCCGCTATTCCATCAGTCACAGGCACTGGAATAGTGCCCTCCCGTGGTATGTATTTTTGCTCACATACTAGCCTACCTCTTAGAGCACATGGTAGATGGTAAGATGACCACAAGTACTTCTCCATTTTCCATGCCCTTCTGTGTTACAGTGCAGCTTCTGTCATTCAAAGCTGGAGACTTCATCTCCATCCATGAATCTGCGCTGGCCCTATGACCTACTTTATAATAAGCATGGCTCAAGAAGAGAATTAAAAGTGTGCATTGTAACTCTGTTCTCACTCTCTGGATTTTGGAGCCTTGAGACTGTCACATGACAGCCCAGGGCAGCCTGGAGTTGAGGGTGCTGCAGAGCTGAGGTCCTCCAGAACAACAACCCTGCCAACCACCAGATATGTGAAGGAGGCCATCTCTAATAGTTTCCCATTACTGCCATAAAAACTAGCACAAACTCAGTGTATCACAATCATGGGTATGACATCCCATCACTTTTTCTATATTCTATTGATTAGAAGCAGACCATAGGTCGTACCCACACTCAAGGAGAAGGGATTACACAGCTGTGTGAACACCAGGAGGCAGGGCTCTTGGGAGGTCACCTTGAAGTCTGTCCACCACAACCTTCAAAGAAGTGGACAGTAAACATATAGGATCTGCCTTCTTGCTCTCCTCCTGTTTATAGAAGTGAACTTTAACAAGTTACTTATTCTTTTCAGGGCTTTTGCCCCAGAAAGACTCTAGGGCAGCTGACTGTTTTCAGGTTATTTGGATCCAAATGGAAAAGTGTCTTGGCAATTAGTAAAAATGACACTGAGTTTAATGAAGATAACTCTAGTCAAAATTACCCTAATTAACTTCTGTAGAAAAGGTGTTTTTCTTTTCTCTGCTTTGTTTCAACATCTCTTAGAATGAGGCTTCTCCAGGGTCCCTCAAAGAAGGTTGATGATGTGTTGAATTCACATAAAGCAGAAGGATAACATTGGATACAAAGGAACAGGGTAAGAACCTACACTGCTCTTGCCTAACAGGCTTTGCCTGATGGAGCAAAATAAAAATTTACTTGGGAAGGAAAAGTTAATCAAATGCCAGCTAGAAGGCATGTTGCATAAATCAACCCTGGAAAAGAAGAGAACCAAGTCACGAGCTTCCAACTTTGATTACAGCTTTTTAAAAACAGATTTACATTTAAAACATTTTTTGTCCCTCGCACACCCCTCTGTTCACCATGTGACAGTACTAAAATGGGTTAGAATTCACATTTTCCCTTGTCTCAATTTCTTTCACCCCTTCCTCAAATTGCCTTCACAATGGAGCATCCGTATGTCCAAACAAACAGACAAGTGAGGAGATTAATGAACTGACCTTTAACCTTCTAAGTATTTATTCCAGGGCTCAAGGGGGAACCATGTATGTGCCAGTGAAAATCCCAAAACTGTCTCTGATAATTTGGTATTAAAGATAGCTCTGTCAAATGCCTCCTGAGGCAGAGTGAGCATCGCCCTTTTCCTGACCCCAAGCTTCTTAGCCCGTATGTTCTTCTCTCCCCATTCAGATAGATTGTACCCCATCCCTTTACCATTCTCCCTTTAGAAGAATTTTTCTTTAACAATGATATTAGCTGCCATTTATTACACACTTACTACATCAGATACTGTGTTTAGCTATTTTCATCATCTAACACTTTTGAGCACTTACTATATGAAAAGTAAATTTCATCTTCTTTCATTTAAATTTTGTACTAGCTGTTTGAAGTAGGCATTTCTAAAAAGAGAGAAAGAGAGAGTCAGCTACTTACTCATTCCTTAAGGAAATGTCAGAAGACAGAGTGGAAATTGGGTTTCTTAAAAACTTGATTAGATGAATATGACTCTTGAACATTTTCTGTATATGACCTTGTCACATCAGTGTGGGGAATAATTGGTGTTCAAAGCCAAATGCTGGTATAAAAAGAGTCATTCTTTCCAGCCCTCTGATCATTCCTCAGATTCACATAGGTGTATGTAGTTGGCACATGCACATATATACACTTGCAGGAGGGTAAGCCCTCTCTTTTGCATCCATGGCTCTTACAATGTGAAAATATTGTACTAGAGGACAAAGGCACAAATGTGGGTCAGGAGCATAGAAATACACCACAGTGGTTGCTGTGGAGTCAAATGACAAGTCTGTTATGGCTGCTAGTGTTCAAAGATGACCTCTCCCTGTATCCCCTGTCATCACATGGCTGTCTTCTCCCTGTGTGTCTGTGTGTCTCTGCTCTTCTTAAAATGACAACAGTCATATTGGACTAATCAGCTGGAGCACATGGAAATCTGAAAACCAGGTAAAGTATGCAGGTCATAGTGTAAGAGCCATGGATGACATTTATAGGCTTATTACAATGAAATGACAATCCACTTCCCTTGTGCAATCATCCTGCTATCAAGTACTATTAAAAACAGGTCATTTACACTATCATTGTTAATTATTTCCCAGGAATCTGTGTGACAGATCCATTGGATGGGGGCTGGGGTCCTCATATCAAGAGGTAGAGCTTATTTTCCCTCCCCTTGAATCTAGGCTAGGTCTGTAAACATTACAGTGAAAAACAAAAGAATATAGTTCTTTCAAGTTCAGGCTTTAAGAGACTGACAGCTCCTGAATGCTTCCTTCTGCAACTTCGTTCTTGGACAGATGCTGCCATGTTGTAAGGAAGACCAAGTAGCTATGTGGAAGGGACCCCATTGAGGAGAACTAGTAACCTCCACCAATGGTGGAGTGTGTGCAAGAGAAAAAAAGAGAGCGAGAAAAAAGAGGGGTGTGCAAGAGAAAAAAATGTTTTAAATGCAATTCTGTTTTTTAAAAGCTATAATCAAAGTTGGAAGCTTGCGACCTGGTTCTCTCCTTTTCCAGGGTTGGTTTATGCAACTTGCCTTCTAGCTGGCATTTGATCAACTTTTCTTTCCCAAGTAAATTTTTATTTTGCTCCATTAGGCAAAGCCTATCAAGCAAGAGTAAGTAATCCATGCTGTCATTTTCCCAGGTGACAGTGAGCATCAATTACCAGCTGTGTGAGTATGGCCATTTTAGACTTTTTAATACTCCTGTCAATACCAAAAGAAGTAGAACTACCCATCTAATCCATGGATGTGAAAGAATAAATTGTTGTTTCTTAAAGGCATTACATGCTGTTATTATAACCAGAATACTACTGTTTCTCCATACAAGGTTATTTTCTGCAAGCCCTTTGTTGGGAATGTCTTTCTTTTCCTTCCTAATACTTCTGTCCCCTTGAATTCATGTCACAGAAGGATCAGGGCTAATCCAAGACTCCTTCCTGCATGGGAAGCAGACAAGCCTCCACCTTGGAGGATCGATCAGGACCTGGATGGAGCTCGGGGGAAAGGAGAAAGGCAACTGATTGGCTAAGTTTTCTTGTCTAGAAAGAAGGGATTTCTTTTGCTTTGATTTCAATTTTCTATATCTCTACTTGACAACAAAGGTGGTGCAATTTGAGGACCATGATTAGCTGTGGGCCCATAGGAAGGCCTCTAAGAGGGCTGCTTTCACATGTAAACATTATCTATAATGCCCCCCAGCCTTCTGAGACTGTATTGGGATCCACCAGGAAGGACTGCCATGTTACCCATGCTTCTAGCATGCCCCATATGTGTACTCAATCTTTAGGGTTTCAGAAGCTACGATGCACCATAAGGAAAGCTACATATCATTTGATTCCATGCCATTTTCATCTGATCGTGCTACCATTTTATTAATTTGTAGATGCTAGATTACATTTTAATGGTCTGCTTTGCATTCTCCTCCCTCTATTTTTCTGGTTGATAAAATTTTAAAAGGACATCTGTTGTGCTAAAGATGACTTTTTACTTAGGACGCAAAGTCATTGGAATGTGTGGTAGCAATTTTTCTTCTGTAATAACCTCCCCTATCTTATCAAGCCAGGCTTTGGTTGCAGAAGGGCTTTCTTAATTCAATTGTTGTTTAACTTTGCCATTTGTTGACTGGCTGAATGAATGATTCCCTCTCACACCTCATTCTGACTCCTCACACATTTGTCTTTAGCTCTGAAGAAGGAGTCTGGAGTCTGGAGGCCTGGCCAGTGACTAATGAGAAATTCTGATGCTATTTTATAAGATTTTTAATAAAGAATCTATTTCCTTTAGTGGATGGAGGAAGGTAGAGAGAAGCTGTGTGCCAAGATATAATTGCCGTCACCATCAATGACAAGTGTTTAATGAGTGTCTCCTGTATATAGAGCCCTGTGTTATATCTGTAGCAGTGGTCCCTAAGTGGGAGTCATTTTGCCTACCCCCACTTTCCAGAGGACATTTTTCAACATCTGGAGACATTTTTAATTGTCACAGCGTGGGGTGGGATGGGAGGACACTACTGGTACCTAGTGGGTGGAGGACAGGGATACTGCTAAACATTTACAATATAAAGACAGACCTCCTCAGCAAAGAATTATCAAGTCCAAAATGTCAACAGTTCTGGGGTTGAGAAACCCTAGTGTGTGGATATAAAGACATCGAACCTGGACCCTCTCGTCATGGAACAGCATGAGGACAAAAGGAAATGGGGATGGAATATGGGTGAGATGAGGGACGAAACAGAGAGGGGTCAGCCAAGCCTTGACTCATCACCACACACAGTTTTTCATAGAGCAAAGTCATCCATAGCAAGGAAGGACACTTACCCATGAGACATGATAAAAGAGAGCCGTAGTGTTTCTCCACACACAGTTTTTCATAGAGCAAAGTCATCCATAGCAAGGAAGGACACTTACCCAGGAGACATGATAAAAGAGAGCCCTAGTGTTTCTCTGGGTTTGGGTGAGGTTCTTTTTTGTGGGGTTTTGTTGTGGGTTTTTTTTTTTTTTTTTTTCTATATTCCTTTCTTTCTGGAGAGAGAGCTCATCCAGCATCACGGACTTTAAATAATCTCTTGAAGCTGATGATTCTCAAATTTCTATCTCAAGACCAATCTTCTCCTCTGACATTTGGACTCCACCCAAATAAGCTGATTTTTTTAAAAAGATGTATTCATTTATTTTAGGAGAGGCACAGAGAGAGGGAGAGAGAAACTTTAGCAGACTCCACGCTTATCATGGAGCCTGACACAGGGCTTGATCTCACAAACTTGAAATCATGACCTGAGCCAAAACCAAGAGGTGGATGCTTAAGACTGGGCTACCCAGGCGCCCCCCCCAAATATGTTGATTTTATGTTTCCATGTGGATGTCTTGTAGATGTCTCTAACTTAATGTGTCCAAATGGAACCCTTGATTTTCTTTCTCAGACTTGTTCCCTGTCCCCCAAATACTCCTTCCCTCTTCTAGTGAATATGCACCATCTTGCCAATTGTTTAGGATGAGATTCTTCTCATTTTCCAAATACATATTTTGAATAGGTAAGGTAAATGGTTACCTTCATTCTTCCTTCTTGCCCCACTTCCTCCAATCTACCCATGATACCCGCATGGACATTGGATCATGTCATTTCATCATAATAAGTCTTTAAAGGTCATCCATGGCTCTTACACTATGACCCACATGCCTTATCTGGCTTTCAGATCCTCATGTGCTCCAGCTGGTTAATCCAATAAGACTGGTGGTGCCATTATAAGAAGAGGAGATACACAGACACATGGGCAGATGACAGCCACTTGACATCAGAAGCAGTTCCTGGAGGGACATGTCTACAAGGCAAGGAGCACTAGAGAGTCCTGGCAATACCAGGAGCTAGAATAGACAAGGAAATATTCTTCCCTGGAGTTTTCAGGGCCATACCAGAACCTTGATTATTGATTTCTAGCCTCCAGAATTGTAGACAATAAATTTCTGTTGTTTTTAGCCACGCTGTCCATGGTACTTTATTACTCCAGCCCTAGGAAACGAAGACAGACTCACTGCTCCCACCATCTCACTCACTTCCTCCCAATCACACTGGACATTTTTCTTCCTCAACACATCAAACTCACAATTCTCTTTCTTTGGAAAAATGTGTTTGTTTTCCCTTGATGTCGGCAGGCTGATCTCTTCTTGTCATCCAGATAGCAGCTTAAATCTTGCCTCCTCTGAGAGGACTTCTCAGAACACCAAACTTAATGGAGTCATCACCCACTATTCCACACCACCTTGCGCCCGGTTCTGATACTGTGCTTAGAACATAACACAACATGACCTTTTCCCCTTCTCTTCTCACCATGGCACGTAAACCCCATAAAACAAACACTTCTTCTCCTGCTATTCATATTTCTCCTCCACCTGGAATAGTTGCCCCAACTTTGCAGACACTCCATGAATATTTTTTTAAATAAATGGGCCAGTTCCAAAAATGAAAAGGTCTTTGCCAAAGTGAAGCTGGTTTGAGCAACCGGACAACTGGGGATAGGCCATGAGTGGTTCAATTGGATCTTTGAGACAGAGAGAAGAGAGGCTTTTTGATGAAAGGATCAGGAATTCTCAAAAGAAGATCGCCCTCCTTTGGGTGAGAAGGATCTCAGCCCGTGTTCAGTGCTGCACCTCTGGTGGAAGGGGACATGGTCGGTTGTGTTCCATCAGGCCCACCGCTTTTCCTCTACAAATATTTATGCTCTGAGCTCCCCCTCTCTGAGGCCTGACAGGAGCCCAGGGAAGGCTGTGTGCTAGCACAGGGCCTAATGGAGACATTGCAGTGGTATTAGCACAGATGGTTGTCATATGTATGCAAATGAGAAACAAATTGAATTTGGTGTCCCTCTCACCAGCTGTCCTATCAAGGAACGCTCCCACAGCAGCCAAAGAACTGCTGCTACACAACTAATCTGTCACCACAGATTAATTACAATGAGCACATTAATCACCATTTGTTTCTAGTACAAAGGAAAATATCTTGTTTTTCAAGTACGTCCTGTTAAAAGAAGGTGTCCAGCCTTGTAGAAACAAGGCCCAACAAGGGCTTGAGGCTTCATTAGTTAAGAACAAGAGGCAAATGGAGGATAAAAAGCCCCAGGTTGCACGCTGCCTTCAGAGCTATCTGCTGGTAAGGATTCGAGGAGAGGCGGCAAGGCTGGGAGATGAAGAAGGACAGCTAGCCAGCTCTCACTTCATCTGATGCTCGACCAGCCCGGAGTTCCAAAGAGTTAATTTTGCTTAGTGGATCTTCAAAGAATCAGGAGGCACCTGAAATAGGTGTTTTAGATGGATTATTATTGCCATTGTTTGGTTGAGAGGCAATGGGTAGGGTGCTAGCTAGAGATTCAAGGGACCAGGCTTCACTTCTAACCATGTATCTAGTTTTTGTTCTGAAATTGGATTTGAGTTGGGTGCCTGGGTGGCTCAGTTGGTTAAGCGACTGCCTTCGGCTCAGGTCATGATCCTGGAGTCCCGGGATCGAGTCCCGCATCGGGCTCCCTGCTCGGCGGGGAGTCTGCTTCTCCCTCTGACCCTCCTTCCTCTCATGCTCTCTGTTTCTAATAAATAAATAAAATCTTAAAAAAAAAAAGAAAAGAAAAGAAAAGAAATTGGATTTGAGTAATGGTTTTTCCTCTTTGGGGAAAGTCAGCAACCACGTGAATACTTAATGAATGCAATGGGCTCTGTTGAAATAGATGTCTGAACAAAATTTTACATAGAGTTACAGTAGATTAATTGATTCTCTGAAACCTTTCTATGAACTCATGTTAAGATGGCTTTGATGAGGTGGTCTCAGCTCCCTGCTCTCCCTACACCACCACCGTGAGGTCAGTTCCCTAACTACCCATCTCTAGCTTTTGTAGGCTATGCCTCTCAGTTTTAGCCATTCCTTTGTTCATTCATTCATTCATTCATTCAACAAATTTTTCTTGGACGCTGTACTTAATGATAGACATGTCTATCATGAGATGCCATCCTAGTTTTCATGAAACTTACAGTCTGGTAGGGAGATAGATATTAATCAAACAAACACAGAAATATGTATGAAATTTCAGTCGTGAGTAAGGAGTGCAGTAGAGAATCACATGCCACTATGGGAACATACAATAGGAAGATTCAACCATATCTGGAGTAGAAGAGGCTTCCTGGAAGAAGTGACAATTATGTGAAGATCTGAAGGATGAGGCATAGCTAACCAGGGAACACAGATGTCAACAAATTTCCCTGTGAAGTGAATAAACCTTTGAGGTAGAAGAGCACATGGCTTGTTCAAGGAACTCAAATAACAGCAATACAAATGTTTTTCAGAGGCCAGTGAGTGGCATGGAGATATTTGTGACTAGAGAGCAGGGGGTTCCTTGTAGGTCCTCTTGAGGAAGACTGTGTTTATTTCAAGAACAATGGATAATCACTCTAGGGCTTTAAGCAATACAGGGAGCAGGTCAGAATTGCATTTTGAAAAGCTCATTCGTTGTTGACATTAGAAATAGATACTGGGTCATGTGCTGTCCTTGGTTAAGAAGAATTTTAGACCAAGAGTCAATCATCTTGTGCTTCTACACTAGACCAGATAGGGGTTCAACAGAAATCCTTCTGCAGAGTAATTTCCAGGTATAATAAGGGTAAGGGGAGAATTCAAGGATTTAGTGTTATTTTGAGAACTGAATTGCTGTTGGGTGGAGGAGAATCAGGAGCACTTAAGTCAAGTTTTGTACAAGTCTTATCTTTAGAGGGTATAGGGGCAGGTTTTGAGAGTCAGGAATTTCACAGGCAAGACTAACCAAAATGGAGAACAGAGAACAGAGCATTGAAGACAAGAGAGGTGTGTGTTGGGATCACATGTGAAGGACAGGAGAAATCACCCTTGGGAATTTAAAAGGCACTGCCTTCCAACTTCTAGAAGCAGTTTTTTTCAAGGTTGGCCAATCAAGATTTCAAGGTGGACAGTTGTGTTTGCAGAAAAATGAGAAGATGCTCTTTACAGTAAATAATTAATATGAAATTTTACACAAAGTCCAACCAGTCTGTGAGACCACAATATGTTTAAAGAGGCCTGTGGGAATAAAGTCATGTCAACAGCAAACATTTTTACCTAGTGTGAAAAGATCACGGGAAATGGCAATTATATGCTTTGTGTTGTTTAAAGCAGAATTCTGGTTGCCCAAAGGAGCAATGAAAATACTGGAGAGAAAGGAATGTCGATTGATAGAAAGAGTGATTTTTACAGAAATCTATCCTGAAGAAAATAATTTTTTTAAAATAGGTGTAAGGATATTTATCATCAAAAGTTGGGCAAAAAATGAAGTTGCCCCCACAAGAGCAGTGATTAAATAAATAATGGTCAACTGTAGAAAGGAATATAAATATGCAGGACTTTTAAAAGGATGATTGAGATGCATAGTTATTAACATGAAAATATGTCCATGGTATAGTCCATGGAGTGACCAAAACATACTTCAAAATACTGTGTATTTATCCTATGATCCTGGAGACATAAATAAATATTTATAGAAACCATTAAATAGGGACTTTCTTACCTCTTCACCACAAAATTTACAGACTTGACTAGTTAGGTAATCTCCATCTTCCAACTTGGTTCCAAAGAAGAGGGATCCCCGCTCACATCAAAGGCTGGTTGGTCCTCATCTGGACTCCATGGCTTCTGGCTTCCCCAGGGACATCACGGCTGCTGTTACCACAACTTTCTCCTTCCTCATGAAATTCTTTTTTTTGTTAGGCCATCCCTGTCAGTGCAGTCAAAGGCTCTCCATTCCTCCCACCTCCCAACAGCAGCTGCTACGTCATTTACACTCATCATTCAGAGCAGAACTCAAAACTGTTGTCGTGATGCTGTTTCCACTTCAGCTCACTCCAATCTGGTTCCCGTCCCTACCACTCTTCTAAGGTCAAAAGCTGCTTCTCTGGTGTCAAATGCATTGGTCACTTCTCTAACCTCATCTAATGCACTCAGGGGCATGTGATACCATTGACCTTCTCTCAAAACCCTTCATCTCTGGCTTTCCTTTGCTTCAGTGGTCACAACTTCTCAAACCAATATCCAATGTTGATTGCTTCAAAGTTTGGTTGAGAGTCCTCTTTCTTTCCCCAGGTTGGGTGTTCTCAACTCTGTGCATTACCACAGCAAGGCTTCTTCTTTTTTTTTTTTTTTTTAAAGATTTTATTTATTCATTTGAGAGAGAGGATGAGAGGAGAGAGAGAGCACATGAGAGGGGGGAGGGTCAGAGGGAGAAGCAGACTCCCTGCCGAGCAGGGAGCCCGATGCGGGACTCGATCCCGAGACTCCAGGATCATGACCTGAGCCGAAGGCAGTTGCTTAACCAACTGAGCCACCCAGGCGCCCAGCACAGCAAGGCTTCTAAATGCAGGGATGCATGGGTCCCAGACAAGGGAAATTAGAATCTCCAGATGTGGAGCTCTGGCTCTGGTAGGTTTTAAAAGCTTCCCAGGTGACCCTTATGTGCACTCAGGGCTGAGAACCACTTCCCTAGGTGGTCTCATTCTGTTCCATGGCTTTATATATTATCATCATAAGGCCAAATTTCTACTAAGTTTATAGCTTCAACCCCTGGGTGGAACTCCCTGGAAGAAAAAGGCCAGTAAGTCTGAGGGGAACTCCTTGTCCCTTGACAGCACTGCTCTACTCATGGGACTGAGGGTGGGATGATCAGCATTAACATGGCAAGAGAACCACACTGGACTCCTCTGACACCCCACACTCAGCATTCAGAAGAGCAGAATTTCTTGTTCAGAAACATGTGCACAGATTTCCTGAATCCCTTAGCCTTCATTCCCTCCATAGGGATGTCCAGTATGGCTTGGACAAAAGATGAAAAGACAGTTACGCTTTCATTCTAAATCCTAATTGGCTGTGGAAGCATATCTCATGCTACTCCAAGTTTACCCAGGCTTGCATATGCTATCTTTCCATCTGTTCACCTGTACCCCTTACCTGCCCCCCATCAATAGCACCAGGTAAGTTCCCCTTTGGTTGCTTTGCAGTTTCATACCGTTAAAATCTGCATTAATCTGTCCTCTAGTACTTCCTTCCCTGAGATCATGACCTGAGCTGAAATCAAGAGTCGGCTGCTTAACAGACTGAGCCACCCAGGTGCACCTAGACTTTTAAAATTTGTCCATAACAACACCTACTGTTTATCAAGCACCTACTCCATGCCTGCCATTTTAAACTGTATCACCTCCAGTCCTTGTAAGAATCATGCAAGAGAGGTAAATGTTTTTGTTAGCTCAAAGTCACATAGTTGATCAACAGCAGAGCAGGAATGTAAACAGAAATGTGTGATTTCAAAATCAGTGTTCTCTCCTACCCATTTTATACCGGACCTACCTTCGCCACACGCATGCGTACATGCGCTTGCTCCTATTTCTTCTTCTGTGTAAATTACCTTCAGTTCCAGCTTCTGCTGAAGGAATGGGATTTTCCGGGAATCGGTTTACATTTGTGTTTTCCATCCCCCTAGCTACCCCTTGAAAAAGAGAGGAGCTTGGATTTAGGGGAAACCGATTTATCTTCCAGGCTAGAATCAATCAACCCTCCCCCTCCAGAGTTGAGTCAGAGGGTTGTGGGCCCTGGAGCGGATAGTGAAGCTGGGCCATGTGCAAACAGAGGGTGCCTGGGAGAAGGGAGCTGAGGCCAGAGAGAAGGACCCATAGGCAGAGACAAGGAGGGCACATCCTGGTTCTCACCAAGTCCTGCAGAACTTCCTGCAAACTATATATCCTGCACTTGGCATCTCCATGTCCTTCAGCTAAACTCCAAACTCTATCCCCCACCCCTTTTAAAATTGAAATACTCATTTTAAATAGGAAATGCATCCACAGATTCAAAATTCAAAATGTGCAAAAGGGGGTATCGTCAACATGATGTCACCATCTCCTTTCCCCACCTCTTGTGCCTAAATGCAAACTATTAATGTCTTTCTCAAAAGGTGAGTGCTACACGAGCCTCCACTTATATATGTATATCTATATGCACATATATTATTTTGGTGGACATAAATGGTACCATACTAGACCTATTGTTTTTCTTTTTTCTTTTTCTTTTGGCTAATAATGTCATTTTAAAAATTTTTTATTGTTATGTTAATCACCATACATTACATCTTTAGTTTTTGATGTAGTGTTCCATGATTCATTGTTTGTGCATAACACCCAGTGCTCCATGTAGAACGTGCCCTCCTCAATACCCATCCCCAGGCTAACCCATCCTCCCACCCCCCTCCCCTCTAGAACCCTCAGTTTGTTTTTCAGAGTCCATCGTCTCTCATGGTTTGTCTCCCCCTCCAATTTCCCCCCCTTCATTCTTCCCCTCCTGCTATCTGCTACTTCTTTTTTTTTTTTTAACATATATTGTATTATTTGTTTCAGAGGTACAGATATGTGATTCAACAGTCTTGCACAATTCACAGCACTCACCATAGCACATACCCTCCCCAGTGTCTATCACCCAGCGACCTCATCCCTCCCACCCCCCACCACTCCAGCAACCCTTAGTTTGTTTCCTGAGATTAAGAATTCCTCATATCAGTGAGGTCATATGATACATGTCTTTCTCTGTTTGACTTATTTCACTCAGCATAACACCCTCCAGTTCCATCCACGTTGTTGCAGATGGCAAGATCTAACATCAAAAAGAATGTTTTTCTTTTTTACACCTTGCTTTTTACTTTTTTTAAAGATTTTATTTTTAAGCAATTTATGCACCCAATGTGGGGCTCAAACTCAGAACCCCAAGATCAAGAGTCGCGTGCTTTGCCAACTGAGCCAGCCAGGTCCCCAAATTTACAAAGAACTCTCTCTCTTTTTTGTAAGCTCTACACCCAACATGGAGCTTGAGCTCTCAACCGAGAAATCAAAAGTCACATGCTCTATGGAGTGAGCCAGCCAGACGCCCCTTTGTTTTTTACTTTCAATAATAAATCTTAAAAGTGGTTTCCATATTAGCATAGTTAGAGTCCTCTTGCTTTTTAGTATATCTTTAGTATCCTTTGTATGGATACTTCAAAATATATTTAGCTCACATTCTGCTGAAGGATATTTAAGCTGTCTCAATTATTTTTGCTACTATACACAATGCTATAATAAACGTGTTTATGTTTTATTTCACAAGTTTGTGAGTGGACTTCATAGCTACATTCCAAGAAGTAGAACTTCTGAGTCAAGGACAAAGGGACTTTAATTTTTTGGTCATTGTCAAGTTGCTGTCAACAGAAGAACAGTTTTCACTATGCAGGAGTCTCTCCTCAAAACTTTGAAAGATGTACATTATCTAACATTTGGTCTTTGCTCATCCTGATAGCTTAAAAAAAGGGATATTAGAGTTTTGTTTTAATTTCTCCAATTGTCAGTGAAGCCAAACATGTTTTCCTAGTTTTGAGAGATATTTATATTTCCTTTTCTGAAATATCTTTTCATAACATTTGCCCAATTTTTAACTTAAGCTCTTCATCTTTATCCTATTGATTTGGGTGTTGTTGTTTTTTTATATATTAAGACAATTGTTTTGTGGTAGATGGAGTCTTTTTTGCCCCCTCCCATTTTTTCTTCATCTTAACTTTATAATTTTTTCAATGTGGAATTTTTTTTAAAAATGTAATTCTTCGTGGTCAAGTATTTTAGTTTTCGTTTCTGGGGAATGCTCTTCCTCACAGCAAGAACATTGTAATAACTCTTAATTCTTAATAATTTTTAAACAATTTCAATTTAATGTTTACATTTGATTAATGGTAAGTTTTAGTGGAAGTAGGGCTTTTTCTGTCTTCCTTATTCTTTTTGTTGGTTTACTGATTTTGCTTTATTTTATGAGTTACAAGATGTCAGGTGAGCAATTTAAGCTGTTTTCTTCATGTTTTTCTGGTTTATTAGTATACATGTTAAGGATTTTCCTCCAGCTTCCACTTTAGCTCTATCCCATAGGTTTGGTATATAGGATTTTCCTATCTTTATTTTTGTAGCTACTTGCAATTAATAAGGTTTATTTAAAATTTTTAATTTTTCCAGAGAGCTGGGTACTTTTTCCCCTATTAGCTTTGTAATTACTTTTTAACTCTGTTTCATTGTGAGCGAATGTTTCTGAACTATTTCCTGTTCATTTCCTGTATGATATAATAATAGTACATAAAAACAGTAATAATGCTGTTATTTGTTAACTAGTTAATAACTATTAAGGCTTCATTGCAAATTGAACTTTTTTTTTTTTTAAGATTTTATTTATTTATTTGGCAGAGAGAGAGACAGCGAGAGCAGGAACACAAGAAGGGAGCGTGGAAGAGGGAGAAGCAGGCTTCCCACCAAGCAGGGAGCCTGATGCAGGGCTCGATCCCAGGACCCTGGGATCATGACCTGAACTGAAGGCAGATGCTTAAAGACTGAGCCACCCAGGTGCCCCAACAAATTGAACTTATTATTTTAAAATGTTTGTCTTTGATTCACTGAGGTCCTTTTACCTAGAATATAATTTTGTCTGTTATTAACATCATGACCAATTTTTCATTTGGATTTTTACTTGCCTGTCTTTGATTATTCAACCTCTCTCGGTTGTTTTGTTTTAGATTCATCTATTCACACAGTAAAGCTGGGGTTTTCCTCTGTGATCTGAGGTTTTTTTTTCTTTTAGAGTGAGTGTTGCCCATTTATATCACAATAAGTAAGTTTGTCTTTAGTTCTGTAATACATCTTGTGTTAAATCTTGTGTTTTTCTTGATCTCTTGTTTTAAAAAAACTATATGGTGAATTTTCTTGGCATCCGGAATATGTTTCACTAATTTGGAAATTTTATACCTTAGGTCAAGAATTACTTTTGTAAACACAAAGATACATTATTACACATTTGTGTATGGCATTTATTTATTTATTTATTTATTTATTTATTTATTTTTTAAAGATTTTATTTATTTATTTGAGAGAGAGAGAATGAGAGAGAGCGAGTACATGAGAGGGGGGAGGGTCAGAGGGAGAAGCAGACTCCCCGCCGAGCAGGGGGAGCCCGATGCGGGACTCGATCCCGGGACTCCAGGATCATGACCTGAGCCGAAGGCAGTCGCTTAACCAACTGAGCCACCCAGGCGCCCCTATATTTGTGTATGGCATTTAAATACCTATGTAGACATTTAACAATCTGCAAAAAACCACCAAAATTGGTATGATACGGTTTCTCCATGTTTTTCCCTTAGTTTCAACCACCCATTTTCAGTTGACTTTATTATTTTTCAGTGTTTAACTTATAGTTGGTAAATATACTTATAGCTCAATGACTTGATATTCCATCCTCAAATGATGTCTTACCTTGCCTTCCACAGCTATAATAGTATCTCTGAGCTTCTGTCTGCCTTTTCCTTCAAATTGTTCTTGGTGATTACATTTGGTGTATGTAGGGTTTTAATTTACTTTGCATTCTGAACCATTACCTGCTGTTATTTTAATCTTAGCTCTACAATTTCATAAGTCCTTCCCCCCCCCATTTATTTCTAGTTAGCTGAGGTTTATCCTCTGATAGTTCTTTTTTTTTTTCCCAAAATACCAATTATTTTTAAAGTATATCATTTATGTCATTCTTTTTTATTCTTTCCTCTTCCATCCTTCAAAACTCTGGTTATTCCAATTCATTGTCCTTGCTCTCCTTGTTTCTGTGTCCACACCGCTTACCATGTTGGCAATGGTGTTTATTCATTCCCCTATGTGTGGCCTTTGTGGATTTAGTTTTCTTTCACTCTTTTCCCGAATACCTTCCAACTCATGTTTTATTTCCTTCTATCATCTCACTTATTTTTCCTGAGCTCTTGTATGTATGCTCTGTGCTTTTGTCCAATAAAGGTGAGTGCTTCTTTAGGGTTTTTGTTGAATGATGACATGCCTGGTTAATTTTCCCCAGCCCCATAGCATGGCAACATTTTGTTGGTGAGTGCTCCTCATCTTTTGTTTGTTTTTCCTGTCATTTTTTCCTGCTCATAGTTGAGCAGGTGAATCCTGCCCAGGCCTGCTATTTGCAGGAGTTCCCTGACTGGGTGGGGGAGGGAGGTGAGTGCTCCCAGCTGGCAGAAATTCTCCTCATGATAATAGGTCAAAAGTGTGAGCAAGCTCTTCGAGTATGTACTTTGGGTTGGCAATGAGAAAGCTACTGGTAACACAAAGGTCTTTCTCCTTCACTCTGCCTCACTCCCTGCAGAATGGCTTGCCTATGTGATTCCTCATTCTGCCCCACCTTCCTTGTTTCTATATAGTGCCAGATCAAGTTGAGAGAAACTTCCTCTATCAACCTGCTCACTTATTTACATTTATCCAAAGACAGGGCTCTTGGCTTTGTCCCCACCGCTCCTGTTTCCATTGAAAAAGTGCTCTGTGGGGCGCCTGGGTGGCTCAGTTGGTTAAGCGACTGCCTTCGGCTCAGGTCATGATCCTGGAGTCCCGGGATCGAGTCCCGCATCGGGCTCCCTGCTCGGCAGGGAGTCTGCTTCTCCCTCTGACCCTCCTCCCTCTCATGCTCTCTGTCTCTCATTCTCTCTCTCTCAAATAAATAAAATCTTAAAAAAAAAAAAAGAAAGAAAGAAAAAGAAAAAGTGCTCTGTGGGTTTATCTGAGATTTGTAGCTTTGGGTACCCTCTCTGCCCCATCTCCAAAGTCCAATCTTCGTTCCACTGTCATATCCAGTAGATCCTCATTCTGCATGGATTCTGTGCTTGTGAATTTGCCCTTTTGCTAAAATACATTTGTAACCCCCAAATCAATACCTGTGGCACTTTTGTGGTCATCCATGGACATGCTTAGAGTGACGAGCATGGATTCACTCAACACACACATTCCCAGCTGAGGATGAACAGGATGACACTCCTTTCCCAGTCCAGCTGTTATACTGTAAACAAATATCCCTTTTAATGGCCTATTTGTGCCATGTTGTTTGCATTTTGGAGCTTGTTGGTGGTGACTTTTCTGTTTAAAATGGCCCCAAACATGGTGTTGAAGTGGTGTCCAGTGTTCCTAAGTGCAAGAAGGCTGTGCTGTGCCTTATGGAGGAACTACAGGAGTTAGATAAGCTTTGATCAGGCATGAGCTACAGTGCTGTTGGCCATGAGTTCAATGTTAATGAATCAACAGTACATACTAAATAAGGAGCTTTTAAACAGAAACAGGCATAGAAGAAGGTTACATATTGATCAACTGATGAAAATGTTGTGACCAGAGGCTTGCAGAGCCCTAACCCTGTGCTTCCCTTGGGAGCAATGGTTCAGTATGCACTAATTTGGTGTTCTCAGTGACTTTACAGAATATAACTACTGCAAATGATAAGAATCAACTGTATTGTCATTTGAGGTTACTGATGTCTCCCAGCTACATCAAGGACAGAATTTTTTGACTGTCCTTGTTTTTTGTTTGTTTGTTTTGTTTTGTTTTGGTTGTTTTTGCTTTGGGTGATTTACAAAAAAAATAGGGGTAATTGCCACATCTTGCCATTTTAGACTGTGAAAACTCCCTTTTGGTTAGGGCTTATTTGAAAGTTGTATCTTGTTAGGCAAATTACCCTGAAAAGGTGGAGGGTGTCAGGTAAGAAGCTGAGGTTCAGAGAAGAGAATGGGGAGAGAATGAGGAGGCTGAGAAAGGAGCCGGTTGCAAGTTCCAGCTGAGTGCAAAGCCCCCTGGGTAAGTCCCAGAGCATGCGTGTTTGCCGTCAGGTGGGTTAAAGTCTGATCTTGATCCTGCCATTCATTATTTCTGTGAGATTGGATAGATTATTGCTCTGGGAGTCTGCTCCCTCTTTTGCAGATGTTGATCATATGGTATAATTGTGAGATTATATATTTAAAGACTATATATGTAAAGCATCTATTACACAGTAGGCACTCAGCATTTATTAGTTCACTCCTCATTCACTGAGGGAGCAAGCATTGGGAAAGCTCATATGCCTGCATTTCTGATTTCTCTCAGAATCGGTTTATGATCCATGCCCCAAAAAATCAATCTCAAAGTCACACTTGTTTATTACCCAAAGTGCTATTACCCTGCTTGATCACCCTCCTTTTCACCAGGCTTGGGAATGAATAGCTCTTAGCTATTTTCCAAAATCAAATCTACTCTGAGCAAATGAAGATTTGCCACCAATAACAATATTATAGAGGACATGCTGTAGCTTTGGGGGCATGAAGGGATTCCAGAGACATCTATACCAAGACATCACTGATTATGTACAGCCTCTCAGAGCTCCTGCTTAAAAGGGCACAGCACACATCAGGATGCCAAGGTTCTGACATGTTTATTCTTTAAAAATCAGTCTAATTACCTTAGCGTGACACCTGGTAGGTCTCATCTGGTGTGGTCCAGCCAATTAGGCTCAGGAGACTTCCCATGATGCTGAGAAAATTGGTGAGACAGTCAGGGGTACCCCCTGACTGGGGACCCACTGCTGTCTGCTCACCAGCCATATCCCAGAGGTGTCTGTGTCAGGGACCTGACAAGGGATGGAGGAATACCAGGGCTTTCTCTAGAGGTCACTTGATTGTCTTAGGCAGGAAATGTTTTGGTCAAGCTGTCCTCTGATCAGGAATTAGAGTCACTGAGTGGAAAGGAATAAACAGACAAAAGATGAGGGTTCAGTGGTATAAGAATTATAAGTAAAGGTTGGGATTCTGTTTCTCCTAGCAGGAGAGTTTGGTGTGGTTGGGGGTGTAGAGGGACAAGGAAAGAGCCCAAATTAACCCACTGGACTGATCACCGGACACACAACTACAGCCATTATGCTTTCTGTGTAATCTCTTATACTAAACCTTGATCTTGTTGATGATATGATGATAATGCTATTTATTCACCTTCCACAAATGCTCCAAAATTACAGGGGATGCTTTTCACAGTTTATCAGTCAGTGGGACTACAAACCTGTAGAGTGATTCTGTTCTTTCATTCATTCAACAGATGAGGTAACTGAAGCTCAGAAATGCTGAGTAACTTACCCAAGGTCACCCAGCTGGTAATGGCAAAGCTGGGGCTCAAATCTAAATCTGTCTTACTGCCCAAGCCCAGGCTCATTTCACATGCCAGGTCACAGTGAGGTCCTGTGAACACAAGCGTTGGCTGGAAGTGCCTTAGGAGCCCCTTTTCCCAATGAGCTAAAACGGTGGTCCTCTGGCTGCATATGGAATTACATGGGCATCATGTACCTCAGTGATGATGTCTTCCTGGAGGGAGATCTCCTTAGTTTCATTTTGAAGTCCTCATTGTATTCTGAACAGTAGGCTTGTTCTTTTTCATACAGAGTACGCATATGGATGCTACCTGGAAGTTTGAGATGAAATAGGAAGAATTTGCTTTTCAAGTACAAGAGACAATATTGCCCACCAAAAACTCTTTAATGATGCTTTGGATCGCAAAAACACCAAACCAATTTTGGAAAGAAAGGGACATTATTAGGATGACCTTGGAGTATTTCATGAAGTCAAAAGAAGGAAGTTTCTGAGCCTTAGGAAGGTATTGAATCTCTGGAGAAGCCGTTGTATGTATGTATGTATGTATCATCTATCAGTAAAGATTGAGGAAGTTCTGCCATGGACCACATCTCTCAGTTTTCTATATGACAGAAAATAGCCAATGATATCATCCATCTTTGCTATGGGTTCAGCCATGTGGAAAAGACTGATTGACTGTCATTTGTTCTCAAATTAAAATTTACTTAGGGGCGCCTGGGTGGTTCAGTCGGTTATGTGTCCAACTCTTGATTTCAGCTCAGGTCATGGTCTCAGGGTTGAGATTGAGCCCTGCGTCAGGCTCCACACTCAGTGGAGCTTAAGATTTTCTCTCTCCCTCTCCATTTGCCCCTCCCCCCAATAAATAAAGAAATAAATACATAAATAGATAAAAATAAAATTTACTTAGAAGGGACCCACTGACTGAATTCAGATTATCAACACACAATTCCTGGAACATGAACTGTAGTAGAGGATAGAAGTGGATAGAGAAGACAAGCACCATTGTAGAAGCATGGTTACTCCAATTGCAACCAGGTAATGGTAGAGAAAGGGGCAATACCCAGGGAGGAGATGCTGGGTGAGTGGTCTAATAAATAAAAATTATAGCAGTAGTAATTAGGAGTATTAGCGGTAGTGGTAATATTAACTAATAATCCTTGAATATTGACTTTTGGTCAGGTCTAGAGCTTGGCATATTTTCCATGGATTTTTAAATCCAATTCTCACAACACCCCTGTAAAGTAGGTACTGTTGATATTCATATTTTACAGATGAAAAACTGTTTTAAAAACGTGCTTGAACTGATACACCTGGTAAGCAGGAGAATATGGGCAGCCTGTGACTTAGCCACCACCAGTGTATTCTGGCTTTAGATTCTGTCTGCTCTTAAGGGCAACAGACCTTAGCGAGTTGGAAGGTTTGAGACTGGGCAAGGCGATGTTTGAAATCCCATCCATCTCCACAATCCTAGATCGTCTCTGGCCATTTGGTGTTTAACAATATGACCAATGCATTCTGCACTACAAAGCAAAATAAGAAAGGAGCTGGAGGTGTGGGATTCTCAAATATAGGTTTGTTTCTGAGACTCCAGAGTATTTGAAATTTATTCTGACAGGGGTCAAGTCCATCCAGACATAGAGGATTAGAGGATTCACTACCCCTACCATGGGAGATCACACACAGAGAGCAAAGGTGAATTGGAGAGAAAAATGTCCCAGAGATGTATCCAGTGAGGCTCTAAATGAGAAACTTAATTTGCCATCAGTACTTTTCTCTGAAAGTCCCCTACCTACATCCCTCTATAGCTTTACGTTTGTATAACAGTCTGAGATCTGGAGTCCTGAATGCACCAGTTTTTTAATACTGTGGTGTGAAGGGGAGGCCATCCCAGGAGAAATTATGGTCTTAAGACTTTTGCACTGTCCTGCTCACCTGGCCTATTTGAACAACCTTACTATTATTTTTTAAAATCAAGTCCATTTGTCTATCCACCCATGTCTGGTCCTTCCTCACCTCAGCCTCTTTCCTGATGCTCTAAATCTTCCAATGATTTTTCCTAGAACTTCAGGCACAGCTCCTCCCTTTCCCAGCCCAGCTCATCCAGGACACCCTTCCTCTCCCACTGTGGCTCCTTCTGCTAGGCATCCGCCCCTGCACCCTACGCTTCGGGTTCTTCTTTTCCCTGTTTTCCCACCAGTTTCTCTTCTTCGAAATAAATCTGGATTCCAAGCCTGCCTGTCTTTCTTTCCTTCCCCCCACTCTTCCTTTTCTTCTTTCTCACCTTGCAGGCAGCTATGTTGAGAATCTTATTTTCCTCTTTCATAGCAACGATAAGAATACTCAAGAGTCTTTTATTTACTAAGAACAGAGGAAGGCTGCTATGTTGTCTGGAATGGCCAGGAACAACTGATACAATGGGGAGCTTTTCATCACAGTCCCCACAGGGTACCTTGTGATGTTTTAATGGTCAAGACCAAACTTAATTCAAATCCAGCAGGCATTATTAGAAGTCATGGTGGCTAGCATGTCTTTATTGCTCTCATTTTAAATTATGAAGTGTAATAAGGTCACATTTCTGGAAATAGAACTCAGTAAGATACATTGGTTTAATTTGTAAAAGTAATCTCCCTTCGTAGACGATATGTTACATTCCACTTCAGCTAAAATCCACATCAATAGCAGAAAAATGTAACAGGCTTCAATTAGCCTCAATAATCCTTCCACATGATGATGAACAGGAACAAAAAAAAGAAATTGGTATTTCATATCTTCATCATTTAAGGACTTTGATGATACAAAATAGATTGGCTCTATTTATTTCCCTGTGGCAGTACATGTCTTCTTGAAAGGTTGTAATGTGATAAAATGAATTTTAATAAAACGGAGGTGAAAAAGATTCCTTGGAAGTGAGCCAAGAAACTTTCCACTGGGCAGCAGAGAGGATCCAGGAGATCTTTTGCAAACTGGAGGCTGAAGTTGATCTGTGCCTGGATGGGCTTGGCTTGAAAGCATAAGCAAAGCTCCCAGTATCTAGAAGAATCCTTAGCCTTGGGGAGTTGTTGATGGAATATTTCAGTGTTGAAAATCTCACTCGTAAACTGCTCAGGGTCAAACAGTTTTCAGCTGAGTATGAAAATAGCTCAGTTTTTTTAAAGCCCTACTTAAAAAGGTAGTGTGGAATTTATAGCTCAATGGTCTAGACAATTCAAGAAGGGGCGGGTCTAAGCAGAAGACCCAGGTTCTAGGAGTAGATATACATCACAGGTGTGTCCCTTCTCAGTCCTATTTTATTCATCTGTGAAACCGGATAACACAACTACATCACACTGGTGGTGTTTTCTCATTTCAATGTTCGCTCATCAGTATCTATGAGTGAATCCTGGCTATAAATTATATAAAGATCCATAAGTTTTTATAGTTGATAAAATGCTGCCATCTACACAATGTTACTTGATCCTTGCAAGCAGTGTTTGAGGGAGATATTACAAAAGCCATCTCAATTTTACAGATAAAGAACACTGACTCAGAACAAGGGTGACTTATCTAAGTTGACACCGATAGTCATGGCAGAGCGAAGACTCAAATTCAGATTTTCTGATGTGCAGTCATTGCCTTCAACTGAATTCTGATTCAGTCCAACACACATGGACCCCACTATATGCCAAGCTTTAGAGATATAATATGAATAAGATAAGTCCTAGACCTTTAAGTCCAAGCTGCTGGGAAAAAGCAGGTACTCTACCTGACGGACCATAGACGAAGAAAATGTCATTTTTGTAGACCAAAAATGTCGGGCTACCAGTGATTTCATCTGATTCCATCTAATACCATGTAAATACTATGACAGAGGTATATTGATAAGTACTTCGTTCTTTTTCCTTGTATTTCTGGATTTCCTCCTGTTTTCATTCATTTTTTTTCCTACTTCCTGAAGCAGTTGGCTTTGTCAGGGATGACATAGTGTCTCTTAGGGGTGACTAAGTGATCCTTTTAATTCATGACAGCACACATGTGCTCACTGGATGACATTTCTAGCAAATGGCACAGACTTCTCTCTTGCCTGAACCAACACTCAAGTTCATGTACAGTCTACCTTTCCTTTATTTTAAGTACGCAGAACCAATGGGTAATGAATAATTTCATGCAGGCTCCAAGGTTATATATAACAAAGTGGAATACTCCCAGATCTAGGACACTTAGGGCTCTAAGATGTCAAGGACTGCAGGAGTTAGGATGAATAAAGGCTTAGACAAGACCACTGATTTGCCCACTAGAAATCATTGGCACCCTCCAGAGCTGTTACTATAGTGTGAATGGGACTGATACCTGACTGCAAAAGGTAACAGTACTGAATGAGAAAGAGAGGCTATACATTAAGCATTGTCTCAAAACCTTAGTGGTTGAAAAGAGAAGTCACACAACAGGATGTTCTTCAGTGGGTAAATGGGTTAAATTGTGGTCCATCCTGATAACGGCACATTATTCAGCACTGAAAGGAAATGTGCTAACAAACCATGAACACACATGGAAGAAGGTTAAATGTGCATTGCTAAGTAAAGAAAGCCAACCTGAAAAGGCTGCATACTGTATGATTCTGAATATCTGACGTTCTGGAAAAGGCAAAACTATGGACATAGGAAAAAGATCAATAGTTTCCAAGGATTAAAGGGGAAGGGAGGGATGAATATGTAGAGTACAGAGGATTTTTAAGCCAGTGAAAATGCTCTGTATAATATTATAATGATCAATATATTTGTCCAGACCCATAGAATGTACAACACCAAGAGTGAGCCCTAATGTAAACTGTGAACTCTGGGTGATCATAATGTGCCAATGTAAGTTCATCTGTTGTAACAAATGCGCCATTGTGGTGGGGTATGTCAATAATGCAGGAAGCTGTGCATGGGCTGGCGGGGGATGAGGCGGGGCAGAGGATATCTAGGAAATCTCTGTGCCTTCAGTTCAATTTTGCTATGAACCTAAAACTGATCTAAAAATATGAAGCTTATTTAAAAAGAGAAAGAGAAGTCATAAGCTTGAGAAGTTGGTAGGATTTGATGAAACAGATTTTCTCTGTTTTTACTTTAAAGGATAGGAAAGATCATAGCACTTTTGAAAGCAGGAGGAAAAAATCAACCAAAACAAAAGGGATTAAAGGTGTTTGAGAAAGAGAGAAAGAGAGAGAGAGACCCACTTGTCCAAGGGGAAGCTTCCTCCTTTGACAGAGGAAGAAAGGAACTGATACTGACTCAAAGAAGGTAACTACCAGAGGCCATCGTGTAGCCTAGATACCTACTGTCCCCTTGTTTGCCTTTTCAAGTCTCCCAAAACCTAGGAAACAATGTAGAAGTTCTTGAATCTTTCACTGAAGCAAAAGGGAGAAGAGGGAAGTTATTAAAGTAAGCAACATTAGCTCCTATAACAAACATTAGCTCAAATCTTTGTGGCTTAACAAAATAAAGGTTTATTTCTTACCCACCCAAAGACATTCCTACTTGGGCAGCTGACTTGAGCACCTTGTCTGGGTGTTTCCTTCCATCTTGGCATTCCACTGTTTCCTGGGACCTCAGAGCCTTCTAGTGGATCACCTGAATCCAGGGCACATGAGGTCATGTGAGAACAGGGATGGCAAACCAAAACTCACAGGGCAAATCTCGCCCATAGCCAGTTTTTGTATGGCCTTCGAGCTAAGGATGGTTTCTACATTTTTCAGTGGCTTAAAAAAATCAAGAGCAACAGTGCATGACATGTGGAAATTCTATGAGATTCAATTTCAATGTCCATAAATAAAGTCTTATTGGAACACAGCCATGCTCGTTCGTTCACCTATTTTCTATGGCTGATTTTTGCTAAAATGACAGAGCTGAGTAGTTCTAGTAGAGACTTTATAACCTGAAAAGCCTACTGATATTTATTATCTACCCTTTACAAAAAAAAAAAAAAATGCCGACCCCTGACCTAGAGCACCCAGTATTTAACCATGTCATCCCCAGAGGTCATACCTCAGTTCACTCACGTTTTATTGGCAAGAACTGACCATATGCACGCACCCAGATGCCAAGAGTCTGGTTGGGTAGCTTTTGCTCTGCATCAACTCTGCCCTTTCACACTGGGGAGCACAAATCTTCGTAGTTCAGGTCACTATGCTTGCAGCATACACGTCACAGGGTACAGATTTAAATACCCTTTAGATATTCCTGCTCTCCAAAAATCCATTTTCAACTGTACCATCAGAGGAGATGTGTGTGTGTGTGTGTGTGTGTGCACGCACAGAGGGGGTGTGCGAATTCTTCCCGTCTGCTTTTCGCTGTATTGCTCATCCTGGCTCGTTCAAGTTGGCTTTCCTCAAGCTGTCACTCTTGTCCCCTCCATGCCCCTTCTCTCTATTGTGCTGAGTGACTCAGTTATGTCTGAGCTCCCAGGGCTAAATTACATACCTACACTCAGCAACAGCAAAGGCCAGCACTTATAAATAGAAGCCACTGGCCTTAGAAGGACATGGGCATCAGAACTCATCAAAAGATGCCTTCGAAGAATGTGAAGCAACTCTCCATATGAGAAAGATGTGCTGGGTAAAAAAACATTTCCTTTGCGCCCTTAACCTTTAAATAATTTCAGATAAAATATCAATACATTCAAGTCAACCATGTATATACGAGGCATTTTAGGGAGGCTTTTGGTACCAAGGGGTGGCTTACCAGAGATTTACTATTCCTCCATCACCCACCACCTAAAGCTACCTTACAAAAATACAAAATCTCAGTGAAAACACAGTGCAAGCCCAGCCCACAGACTTTTACACTGTCCTGCCTTAAATTGCCATCCCCCAAACCACTGCTCTATAGAAATTCTGGAGTTTCCACTATGATACAAAATTAGTTAAAACAGTGCGTGCTCTGCAGGGAATCACAGTCCACTTGAAGGACAGGCTTTTATACATCTATGGATGATAGAAGGTAGATGAAAATCACGGCTCAAATTGAGATCCAAACAAAGTACTCTGAGCAAACACGGGGGTGGAGTGATTAATTGTGGCAGATGTTAACCAAGAGTAATGATTTTAAGTATCAGGAATAGAAAGCCTTTCTCCATCACGCTTGCGATGCTAATCCCAATTCATTCATCATCAAACCTCACCTTGCCTGGCCATTTATCTTAAATGCAAACCCAGCTTTATTCAGGAAAATCAGTCATGTTCATTTATCCTTTGATTGCAGATGCTCAGAAAGGATAACTGCTGCCTGCCATATTTCATGCTCATCCACTCACATGGTAGGCCAGCATTTTGCCAGGAGACCTCTTAAACTGAGATGGTTTTTAATTCAATCTAAAGCCAAGGCTTGGCCATGGATCAGTCTTGTAGCCCTGTAATACATTCTAGGACACACACACTTCCTTGTCTCCAGTCTGCTGTCCTAGTGAAAATAATATTTGGTGCCATCTCTTTGGACACATCATAGGAGTAAATACAAAGATGGGAAGATGACTGACATAAGTTCTTTTCCCTCAAGAAAGAAAGACCAACTAATATCCAACTAAGCAATGATGCAAGGCTGGAGGTGATTTAGGAGAAGGGTACAGAGCAACATATCGTGAAAGAATGGGAAATGGAGAAACAATTTTTACTAGAGAAGCCAACTCAATTCTCATTCTTCTATTAAAGTAAGAAACATTGCCCCTTCTTGTCCAGGCAAACCTTTCTACCTTTTCCGGATACCAAGTCCTCCTGTTTCCCTAGTGACTTAATCATTTCTCTCTACCAACCTCTCATCACTGTTAAAAATGTACAGGTGTTCTCCATTGGGGAGGAGAAAAACCTACACCAGCCTTAACAGCCTCCTCGGGCTACTTTTCCTTTCCTTTCTCTACGCAACATCTGAAGGTAAACCTACAGTGATGCCCCCCCCCCCCCCACTGGGGCTGCTATCCCACTATTAACACTGATTTGTACAAAATAGGCATCTTCTCTCAATTAGCTTGCATTTCTTTTCCCTAAGTAGTCCTGTCTTACTGTTGTTTACACATAATACTGCTCAGTGTTAGCATGTATTTCCTCCTCTTGTGCAAATTTGCTAGCTCTTTGTGATTTGGATGTGGTTTCAGCTAGAAAGTAGCTAGAACTCAAGAGTTGGCAAACTACAGCCACTGGGCAAAATTGGCCCTCTACCTGTTTTTGTAAATAAAGTTTTATTGGAACACAACTGTACCCATTCATTTCTGTATTTTTAGGACTGCTTTTGTGCAACAACAGGCAGAGTTGATTAGTTGTGATAGAGACCATATATTCTCAAAAGCCTGAAACATTTATTATCTGGACCTTTACAGGTAAAGCTTGCCAACCTCCAAGATAAACTTTCATATAACTAATATTATAGGCTTTATGTGGTCTTTGGTCCTCTTTACCTTTGATAGACTAATACACTTTAGGGAGGTCACATCCTGTTCCAAGAAGAATCCCTCATTCAAAAGCTGGGAAAATCCTGATATAAGGAAAGCCCTTCATACTTGGGTTATTTCATGCTGCAAACTAGGGCAGCTACTTTGCCTGTAAAAAATCCAATTACGGAAAGAAGATGACTAAGGTCACACACTCCTTACTTCCTCAAGAATTCTTCATCTTTCTTTTTGGTAACAAGCTTAAATTCTTGTAACAAGCTAGAGACTGTGCTTAGATAATTGAGTGACTCTGAAGGTCGATATCTCTTTCCTGGACTGGAAGTTATTCGAGGGAAGGCAGGATGCTGCACCAGAAAGGAATCTTGGACAAAAATGTTCAGAGTTGGGATGCCTGGGTGGCACAGTCAATTAAATGTCCAACTCTTGGTTTCAGCTCAGGTCGTGATCTCAGGGTCTTGGGATTGAGCCCTGCATTGGGCTCTGTGCTGGGCATGGAGTCTGCTTGAGATTCTCTCTCCCTCTGCCTCTCCTCCCCTCAAATAAATAAATAAATCTTAAAAAAAAAAAATTTGCCTCTGCAAAGTGTGACACTGGGGAGAGGAGGAAAACTGCCGCCTTTCACCATGAAGGCTTCTGTTCTGTGTGAATTCTTTATTTCCACATGGGACTGTGTTACACTGAGAACATTTTTGGGCAAATCACTTCAATTCTCAGTTTGTCCATCTTACTAATGGAGAAAAGAATTTCTTCTCACCACTCACTTCTCACTCAGTGTTTTGGGAATGCTAAAGACACACTGAACAGGACAGATAGACCATAGCCCAACATTATCCAACAGAAATGTAATTTAAAACTTTCTTGTAGAAGAAAGTCAAATGAAAGAGATGAACGTAGTTTCAACAATATATTCTATTTAAGCCACTATATCTAATGCATGATCCTTTCAACATGTAATCAACACAAAAAGTATTAATGATTTATTTTACTTTGGTTTTTTCCTATTAAGTTTTCAAATCTAGAGTACTGTTTTATGCTTACGGCACAATTCACTTCGGACTAGCCACATTTCAGGCTCTCTAGAGCCACACAAACCAGTGGCTACTGGGTAGTACAGCTTTATACCGTATCCCCAGTTGGTAAGCCTTTTCCAGACCACCCCCAAGAGCCATTTAATCCTCCATGAGCCCTGGTACATGTTCTACCAAGAAGCAAAACCAGGGACGCCTGGGTGGCTCAGTTGGTTGGGCGACTGCCTTCGGCTCAGGTCATGATCCTGGAGTCCTGGGATCGAGTCCCGCATCGGGCTCCCTGCTCAGTGGGGGGTCTGCTTCTCCCTCTGCACCTCCTCCCTCTCATGCTCTCTGTCTCTCATTCTCTCTCTCTCAAATAAATAAATAAAATCTAAAAAAAATAAAAATAAAAATAAAAAAGAAGCAAAACCAACCATGAGTTAGAGACCCAATTCCTAAAGGAGTGTGATTGTTGTTTACTCAGTCCCGATGGCGGTCGTAATATTATCATTACTAATACCTAATATGTATTGAATATTGACTATGTTCCGAACCCTGCGCTAAGTGCTGTACAAAATTATTTCATTTACTACTCACAAGAAACCTGTGAGAAAATCATTGCACCACCATTTTAAAGGTAAGTAAACTAAGGAAAAGAAAATGTAGGCAATTTGCCCAAGGTCTCATAGCTTTTGAGTTGTATAGCCAGGATTCATACTAAGGCAAACATTTCCAGTACCAGCTTTATTAACCGTCAGCGACAGTACTCATTTCCTGATCTTTTGCCTTAATTTTTTTTTTTTTTTTTTTTTTTACTAACACCATTGCCCCCTCCCGAACACTAATTGCTGTCTCCTGCTCTGACCTGCAGCTGCTATTACTGAATATGGGGGTGGAGGGAGTGTTTTCCAGAGCTCTTTTTTTTTTTACCAGCCATGGATGGCATGGTGTTTAAACCAACCAGTCTTGAACCCCAATCTTTTCCCCCAAAACAAACACAGTCTTATGCTTTCAGTTTTCCATTGCCTTCTGAGAAAGGGCATTGAAAGTTTTCTCTAGAGCAGGGCCATTCACTCAGCTAATGCCATTCTCAAAAACAACTCTTAATAAACAGCTCTTGTGAACCTTCCTTCCCAAAATGAAACAAACACAACTCAGCATTCTCAAATGACCAGGCAAATTCCGTGCCTTCCCAGGGTTTCTGTTATTCTTCTTATTCATTCTCATCCTGCAGAATTTGTCTCTCTCCTGGCTAAGTATTGCTAGAAGTGGTCAGAGGAATGAGCATTTCCAAACACTCTTCTCATCAAAATTATCAGTCCTTTTGCAAAACAAACAAACAAACAAAACCCTCTAAAAGATGCAACTACTTGCATTCTTTAGCCAAAAAACAATGTTCCCTTTCCTCGGTTCTGATTTTGAAAATAATATTTCATTTTTTATTTAAAAATGTTTGTCCTTTTTAACAACACACTGAAATTTTAAAATATATTCCTCTTATATGAGATTCAACCGATGCAGAGTCATATAGAGAAAACCCTGAAGGTTTTTCATTCCTGTCCTCCTCCCTGTCCACTTCTCAGGAGTCATTTCTGCCAACAGGTTGGCCCGTCTTCTCTCAGTCCCATTTCTGTGCATGAATATCCACATGTGTCTCTATATATTATGCCTTTAAAAAACACAGTGGGGATCATTCTATGTGTATTTTTTTTAAAAGATTTTATTCATTTATTTGAGAGAGAGAGAGCATGGGAAGGAGGGAGAGGGAGAAGCAGGCTCCCTGCTGAGCAGGGAGCCCAATGTGGGGCTCAATCCCAGGACCCTGGGATCATGACCTGAGTCGAAGGCAGACTCTTAATGACTGAGCCACCCAGGTGCTCCTTTAGTTGTCTATTTTATGCTATTTCCAACAATTCTGCAGTAAGTATTCTTGTACTGAAAGATTTCTTTAGCACAAATGCCCAGTTTATCTTCAATTTTAATAGATACTACACATTACCTTCAAGAGGGTTTCATCAGGGGTGCCTGGGTGGCTCAGTTGGTTAAGCACCTGCCTTCGGCTCAGGTCATGATCCCAGGGTCCTGGGATCAAGCCCCGCATTGGGCTCCCTGCTGGGTGGAAAGCCTGCTTCTCCCTCTGCCCCTCCCCCTGCTCATGCTCGCTCGCTCTCTCTCTCTCTCTCTCTCAAATAAATAAATAAAATATTTTTTAAAAAGAGGGTTTCATCAGTTCTCTCATCCATGCATAGTTCAAGTGACAGTGTAGGGGAAAATCTGAACCCTTCAATCATCACCATTATTTGACTTTATCCAATGGAAATATGTTTGCCAATGTGACAGAAATGTTTCTTGTATTCTTTAGAAAATTTTTAAAGAAGATCTTTACTCTGAATGTAATTTCCAGGACATGGAAAATGCAGCCAGATTCCCTTGGTTGATATCATGGTGCTACCACTTATTAGCTGCAAGATCTTTGGCAAGTTGCTTTACCCTTCTGTGGCTTCCTTCCTCCCTCTGTGAAATGGTAACAATAATGCTATCCAACTCCTAGGACTGTCATGAGGATAAAATGGGTTAACCTGTGTAAAACACTTAGAGCAACATCTTGCAAATTGTAATGATATATAAATATTTGCCTTATTACCATTATTCTATTTTTTTCTTACTTTCTTATATATAAGAAAAATGGTTTTCTTATGTTGTTTTCTATTTGGCCCTTTGTTGAACCACCTTATTATTTATAATAATTTTTAAATGCCTCATCTTAGACTTTCTTCATTGATAATTGTGAAAAATGGGCATTTGGTGCCTTCCTTTGCAATAGTTAAAACTCTTCTTTTTCTTACCTCATTGCATTGGCGAATATTTTTAGTGGCAATGATAACAGAGATTCTTGTCTTGTTCCTAATTAGTAACACTCCCTATGATATTTCACAAATATGTGGAATTTTTACTGTAGGATTTGGTAAAGACTCTATTTTAGAGAATAAGGGCATTTATTCTAATAAAAGAATATTATGAAAGTATTTTTTAATGAGGAAGTCTATTGAATTTTATCAGATGTTCTCTTTGGCATCTTTTAAGGTGACCATATATATTTTTTCTCTTTTAAGCAGCCTATGTGATGAATTATATTAGTGGGTTGCCAATGGTAAATGAGATAAACCATTTTGACATTCTGTTTTCCAATGGTTGCATTTGATTTGCTAATTTACTACATAGAACATTTATATCTATGTATGTGAGGCTGGCCAACATTTTTTTTTTCCAGGCACTATCTTTGCAGATTAAGTTGAGAAATTTCCTATCTTTTGTTATGCTGTAGAATAAATTAAATGGCTTGATAGAATTTGTGTATAAAACCCTTGGGCCCAGAGTTTTAGTGGCAATCTTTGATTACCTTGTCAGTTTCTTGTATGGTTATTAGTATATTCAGGTTTTGTATTCATTCTTAAATATTTTCTATTTTCCCAAGAAATCATTCATTCTATCTAGATTTTCAAATTTGTTGGCATAAAGTGGTACAAATATCCTTAAAATTTAAAAGCCTTCTTTATAATTATCATTCTATTATGTTATTGCTTTCAATATTACTTAGGTTTTCCTTCTCCTCTTTCTGCTTTTTCTTCTTCTCCTTCTCCCTCTTCTTCTCTTTGTCAGAACTGCCAATGATTTATCTACTTCATTAGTCTCTATAAAGAATGGACTCTGGTTTTATAATCAGCTATGACTTGTTTTTTGGGTGGCTGTTTTCTATATCATTAATTCCTGCTGTTACCCTTATGGTTTCTTCCTTCCACCTTATTATTTTGTTTATGATTAATTTAATATGGACAGTGAGACATGCATAAGCAGGAAAAAATTATAGACACCATGACGGAGTCCACACTTGGCATAGTGGGGACACACACTAGGAAGAGGCTGATTCTACAGATAGGCATAGTGTAAGTTTGGAGCTTCATGACTGAAAGGTAAGTGAGTGGTGGGAAAAGTTTCCCAGCTATTTATGCTCATAAATGGTTATTTACAATTAAATGTTTATCAAAAAATTACTGCCCATATACCTACAAAACTTGCTATAATAATTGCCTCTGAGGACAGTAAATTAAGACTTTGAGCATGTACCCCTTCATGCTGCTTGATTTCATTTTACCACACGTGTTTACCATCTATTCAATAAGTAAGTTTAACAGGAACTGAAATCAAGGTCATTCTGTTGAACAGAAAAACTCCCAGAACCAGAAGGACTTTTAGAGGTGAACTAGTTTAAACTTCCTCCTTAATTTAAATATATTTTTAAACTCTGGGAAGGCACTCTCAGGGGTTCCCAAGTACAGGTCTGCTATCTGTGGTAGAAGCCAGACTGCATGGCTACATAAAACTTGCCTGTCTGGGCTTCTCATGTGGTAGTGACGGCAGGCAGCAGTGCAGGACTCTGGGACTTAGCAACGTTGGAAAGGAAGGCTAATCATTGGATCCAGCCACAAGAGTGACGAGGAGGGAACAAGAGGTTTCCTGTCTGGGGAAGGTTTTTGCTTTTGTTTCAAGACCCTTATCTCTGTCAGGTGGTGTCTGTGTCCACTCACCTAACAGCTTGCCTGGCTCTGTTTTTTTGCTTCTGAATCAGCTCCAGCCCCAGACGGTGTCCCTGTCTGCCCTGCCTTTGACCTGCAACATCTCTTTATTTCCCAAGCACTACACCTCTGTCCCCAAGTTCAGCCACTTTACTGCTTCAACCACCAGGGAACAGGAGGCCGTTGTAAATGCAGGTTGTAAATAACCATAAGGTCAAAATGGGTGTTGAAAGTTGAGGAGAACGGACATGGAAAGTGGAATTAGCTAGATGGATGGAGTCAATAAGTGAATATTTATCTCAGCAAGGTAGAAGAGCACATTTGTGGAGGATGGGGAAGGAAATGGGAAGCAGGACAGATTAGATTTGGAAAGGGAATCACAAAATTCAAGATCTCAGAGGGCAGAAGTATGAAGGGGAAGGAAGGGGGAAATAAACCTATGTTCACTAAGTTCCTTCTGTGTTCCAGGAGCTCTATAGATATCATCTCACCGAATTCTTTCAATTTTCCCACATTTTATGGAGGAGGACTCTAAAGCTTATGGGAACTAAACATTTTGCCAAGGACCCACAACTGATAAGAGGAGAGGCAGGGATTAGGTAGATGATGGAGAAATAGATAGTGGCCCGAGGGTAGGATTGGAGAGAAAGAAGCTTGATGTTCCCCTTCGGTCCCAACTGGTTTGGAGGAAGTAAGAAGTAAGGTACTGGTTGGAGAAAGCAAAAGCCTCATCTGCCTGGTCACTCATGCCAGGAGCCTGCTCAGACCCCAGCCACTAGCCAGCCATGAAGATTATATTCAGTCTTCAAGATCCTATTCCAAAATAGATCTTGAATCTTCATACTCTTCATCTCTGCCACCATCACCTTAGCCCAAGCTAGCATTCTAGAACAAATGACCACTTATCCTCACATAGACCATTATGCTAACTTCCTACTGGTCTTTTGTTTCCTTGGATCCATTTTCATAGATCAGATGGAGTAATATCCCTAATAGGATTATCTGATCAAGTCTTGCCATCCGGTAGCCTTTCCAATAGCTTTCCACCATCCGAAGGGTAACATTCGCTATCCTCAATATGAGCTATGGGGTGTTACGTGATCTATCTCCTGTAAACTCCTCAAGGTTCAGTAAGCCACTTTCCTCCTTGCTTATGTGCTCTAGCCATCTAGGCCTTTTCTTTGTTTCTCAAACTCAACAAGCTTCTTCCGGTCTTAGAATTTTGAATATCTTCCTTTCTTCACTGAGCATTTGTTTCTCTATTTACCTCTTTTTCTGGCTCAGTCTTTTCATTCTTTTGGTCTCAGATTCAGCAGGACCTCCGCAGGGCTGTCCTTCTGACCTGCACCGTGTAAACTGAGTTTAGGTTTGATTCCCCTTATTATACAGCTCATTGGTGGAATAATTTACTTAAACTCATGTCTGCCACGAGATGTAAAGTTCCATGAGAGCTGAGATTGTTTTCTTGTTACACTGCTTGTAACTGACACTCATTTTGAGTGCATGAATGAATGAATAAGTGAAATATTAAATGATGAAAAATGCGTCGTTAAAGCCAATCACAAGTGTGGTCTTGTATTGTTTAACAAAGCGCCTGGGGGAAGGATGAAGTGGTCCCTTGCACAAACCCCCTTCCCGTCAGTCACCATAACTTTGAGATAATGACTCACCTGGGTAGTACATCCCACATGCCATCCTGATGGGGTTGGGCTGTGGTCTCCTTCCCCTTTCCATCAGCGAAGAAATCCAAATTCCCTTTGTTTTCTGCCTCTAGAGTTTCCTCTCCCATTTATCCGTGCCCCTGCTCCTTTTGTTTTTGACTCTGGCTTGGAATTTTAGGTGCTGCTGGGAGGCTCTTTCCTACTTCTCATATGCTAAGTATCATCACAACTGGAAAAATTTTTTTCCTTGGAAAAATTAAAGAGGAGCCTAAGGAAATATGTGTGTGTGTTTGGGTGGGGGGGACAAAAAGTCTCTCTGCTCCTTTGGAATCCCCATCAAGCCACCCCAGGACGGTGTCCTCATTTCTCCCTGCAGGGCTCCAGTGTTCCATGAGCTGCAGCACCCAACCCCCCAAACATTTCGCAGACCCAATAGTGATGTTGCCTGGCTCAGCAAGGGCGCACCAGGCTCCGCTGGAGGGATCTGGGCTTTTTCCATGTCATGAGTCAAGCCGGCCAGACAAATCCTGATGAAAGGAGTAATAAATTGGGGACTGTGAACTTCTCCCGCTGAGAGGCACTAACAGTTTATAAGGGAGAAGAATTGATAAACCCCTGGGTATCATTTTTTTGTTTTCATTCACTCTGGGGCCAGCTGAAGGGAAATGACTGTAAACAGCCTATTAGGAAAACAGCTTTAGTGAAAACACCGCAAAGCAAGGTCACGAGCAATTGTTACATCAGTCAGGGCTCCCCACCTCGTTTTAAACGGCAGGAGAAGTGGAATGAAGCCCCGAGGCGCGCCTATCTCACCAAAAAAACAAAACAAAATCATTCCAAAGCTCATTCTGTGAGTGGAGATGGGTCCTAATGGTCCCGTAATGTGACCACACATCCAGGCCTCCCGCGTTTGCTCTGGGATGAGGCTGGGCCACCAATGCTTACAGTCCTTTGGCTTCACGTCTTTCTAGCAAACATTGATTATGGGCAAAGCATACAGGAAAAAGAAATTGGGCACAGAGCGATGCAATATTAAAAAATGCATTACAATGGCAAGCCAGAGGTCCAACCAAGTCCCTAAGAGAAGCAGAAGAAAGTTTACTGTGGCCTGGGAAGGCACGCAGAACGTAGCATCCCAACTGGATCCTGAGATTCGGGAGTGGGGGAGTTGAGAGATGATTCTGCATGGAAGGGTCAGCAGGAATTGAGGCTTCAGGAAGGAAAGCCCCTCATGGAGCGGGGAGCCCTTCTAAGGTCAGCTGACCAAGAGTACATCAATACGTGAATATAATTGTAAATCAAATCGAAACAGTTAAAAAGTTCAAATTTGAATGTCAGCTGGTCTGTGACTGGAATCATATTCTTACTCTTCACGGAGAATATGGCAGCCTTGGAGAATGGGTTTGTGGTGTCAGGAAAGCCGTTTGGGTGACTCAGTGCTGTGGGGGGCTGGCTTCCCGTGTACCCTGGCCATCCGTCCTTCCAGGGTGAGTAAAATAAAGTCCCTCTTGCTGCCTGTCCCTCAAGTGTGGCTTCTCAGGAGGCATTCCAAACCCCAGGCCCCAGGGGAACCCCTGGAGATCACTGGAGACTTCTGTGAGGCCTATGTGGGGACTTGGCCTCTTTGGCTGGATTTCAGACCCAACACCTCAGGTCCCAGGGAGCCTGGCATGACCTTGCAGAGTGTTTGTTTATTAGCTGTTCTGTTAAAGTTCCATTCATTTATTTAAATAAACAACTCCATCTAACTCAAGGCTCTCCCCTGGCAGCCTTAAATCAAAGGAAGCTTCTGTTATACTTTATTACTTTACTTCGCAAATTTGAATTAAAAGAAGGGGCAGCCAAAACCAAATTGTTTTATGGTTCAGCTGTAGGCACGTAACTAGTTCAGCTAAAAGGCAGCATCTGCACCCCCCATCCTGCCAGTGCTCTCCTTCCATGAGCCCCTCTATTGTTACAGCTGCATGCAGAAAGGGCAGAAAAGAATGCCTGGCACAGACTGAGAAGAACCGTCTGGAATGAATGTGGTGAGTCGGAGGGTGGTGAGGACTATAGGGGAAGCATGCAGGCTTAGGATCCAGAGACCCAGCTCGAGGCCACGTCTCGCCCCCATGCTGTTCTGTGCTGTTGGGCAGTCACCTTGCATCTCTGACCTTCACCTTCTTCTTTCGGCAAAATGGAGGGACGGGCAAGAAAATCTTCAAGTCCTTTTCGGTTCTGAAATCCGTACCTCTGTGATGACGGACTACCCCCACAGCTGGTGGTGGAAAGCCAGATGTAAAGCAGCAAGCGGGAAGTTGCCACTTGGCATGCAAGGGAGGGGGGCCTTATCTAAGGGATTGTAGGAAGAGAAAGACAGCATCACGTCTGGGTATTTCCAACCCCAAACCAGTTAGTTTATTATAATTATATAGACTGGGATGGAGAGAAAGGTGTCAGATTTGGGCAGAGGTAAAGCAGACAGACAGCGTGTGTTTTAGATTTGGAAGGACAAGGTCAAGAGTGGAGTCTAGGGGCCATCCCCAGCTTTTTGGCTCATTGGCCCCAAGATAAGAAATATTAAAGAAGGAACAGGCCTTGGTGATTAAGATAATTAACTCATTTTAGGACATGTAGAAGGACTTCATCTTGATTTTAAGAGCCGGATAGACTCTTCAAGAACATTTTTTAAATCCTTACTAACTGAATAGTTAAAGCAACATATATCCCTATTATAAAAATAATACACAGAGAAAAAAATTAAAAGAAAAATACAAAAGAAAATAAATTGCCCATAATTCCACACATAGAGATAATCACTATTGGCAATTTTTAGTGGTTGCCGTGAATATTGGTTTATGGCATGGTTATGTGGTTATATATATACACACATGTGCGAGCATACGTATTTTTTTTCACTATTTGTAAACATTTTTAATGACATAGTTTTTATTGACTATATTATTCATCTTGAAATGTTGGGTTGTTTCCAATTTTTTTATATTAGAAATACTGTATGAAAATCCTTATAGTTAAATCCTATGTCCACTTATTTAAAAAATATAAATTATGAGAAACAATATTTCTAGTTAAAAATGAGGGAACATTTTTAAAGTTTTGATACATATTGCCAAAATACTTTTCAAAAGATGGACCAATTTATGCCCCCAGAAATGCTATACAATTACATGCTTTCCCATATCTTTGTCAACATTGGGAAATCTTTCTCTTTTTCATGATTATCAATCAAAATTGTTGAGATTTTGAGTTACATAATACTTTAAAATGTATTTATTGGCCATGTGTAATTCTTCTTTGCTAAATGTCTATTCATGTTCTTTTAGCTTTTCATTTTAGATGTTTGATTATATTTTATTGATTTTTTAGAGCTCTTTATATATTATGAGTTTAATCTTTTTTCCTGCCATTGCATACTTTTTCCAGTTTCATCTGGTTTATACTGTTTTGTGACTTATATTTTTTAAAAGTCACATTGTATCATTTATCTTTTCAATTATGCCTTTACTCTTATGAATATATAAAGATTATCTTTGTTCTAAATTTAAAGATTTTTATTTATATATTTGAGCGAGAGTGAGAACAAGAGTGGGGGGGGAGCGTGAGCAGTGGGGGGGGAGCGTGAGCAGTGGAGAGGGGCAGAGGGAGAGGGAGAAGCAGACTCCCCACTAAGCAGGGAGCCCGATGCAGGACTTGATTCTAGGACCCTGGGATCATGACCTGAGCCAAAGGCAGACGCTTAACCAACTAAGCCACCCAGGCGCCCTTGTCTTTGTTCTAAATTATATAGCAATTACTTTCTGAGTTTTTAGGTTGCTTTTTAAATATTTTCACCTACAAATCACTTAGACTTTATTTTGATATAGGGTGACAATTCTTTCAGTGACAAGCTACCATCTGATGATGGTATTGACTTAAAATGTCTCTTTTAGCATATACTGAATATCTGGGTTAGTTTCTGGTCCTTCTTTTGCAGTCTATTGATTTCACTTTTACATTTTATATTTTGCCTCAACTTGTAGGACTTTATGCTTCAATAGAGGAGTTTAATCATTTATATTTAACATGATGAGTGTTATTTTTATTTTATTTCTATGATCTTGTTTTATGTTATTTTAATGCCCTCTTATTTTTCCTTTACTTTTAATTTTTTTGTTGTTGTATAGGCTGCTATCCTTTTTCATAAATTTCTTTCCTTCTAGTGACTTAGAAGAGTTATGTTCTCTTTGGCTTTGTTATTGAGAACCTAATTGGCAATAACAGGAACACAACATTTGTGAAGGGTCAGGTGGAATCGAGGCTTCAGGAAGACTCACATTTGTGAGTCCTCTTTATGTAAAATAAAGAAATTAGTGAAATCATATGGTATTTGTCTTTCTCTGAATGGCTTATTTTGCATAGTATTATATTGTCTAGCTCCATTCATGTTGTTGTAAATGGCAAGATTTCATTCTTTTTTATGACTGAGTAATATTCCTGTGTGTGTGTGTTTATATTTATAACATCCCATTATATATGATATATGATCTCACATCTTCTTTATCCATTCATCAGTCGATGGACACTTGGGCTTCTTCCATAGTTTGGCTATCGTAGGTAATGCTGCAATAAACACGAGGATACATGTATCCCTTCTAATTAATATTTTTGTATTCTTTGGGTATATACCTACTAATGCAATTCCTGGATTGGAGGGTAGTTCTATTTTTAATTTTTTGAGGAACTTCCTCCATACTGTCTTCCACAGTGCCTGCACCAGTTAAAAAATAGAATGAACAAAGTGGGGGGAGGGGAGGGAGAAACAAACCAAGAAACAGACTTATAACTGTAGAGAACACAGATGGTCACCAGAGGGGAGGTGGGTGAGGCAATGGGGGAAATACGTGTTGGGGATTCAGAGTTGTGATGAGCACAGAGTAATGTATAGAATTGTTGAATCACTATTTTGTACACCTGAAACTAATATAACACTGTTATTTTAACTACATGGGAATTAATTTTTTTAAATGAAGAAATTAACACTCGTTTGATTTCATACTTTGTTCTGCCATCTCCTGGGTTGGGGTTGACAGAGTATGGTGGTGATCAAAGGACTGACGTTCTCTATGTCTAAATTACCCCATCTCTAGTGCAGGTATAAGGAGAGCATCATAGAGTTACTGTGGAAATTAAATGAGATAATGCATACAAAGCATTTAGAACAGTGCTTGGCACATGATAAGTCCTCAGGAACATTGTAATGATAAATAGGATCTAAAATATCCTTTGAAATTTTCAAATTATTATCATCACTTGCATCATGAAACTTTTCATTTAATAATTACTTTTACTGTCTTATTTTGGGAATGATTTAGACTTTAGTTTCTACTTTACTGGCTTCAGAGCTTACCATCTGATCTTTCATGCAGTATTTGCCTAGGTGCAAACTCTATTTTGATTCATCTATTCACTGATTGGAATATTTCAAGTAATTTCAGGTTATATACATGTATTATAGTTGTACTAAGTTTGCAAGAACCAGGAAAAAAAGTCGTGACTTTTACAAGTTTAGAGTTTATTTTTTCTCTGTGTCTAGAGGTGCTCTGGAAGTTCAGTGTCACAGAGTCGTTGGGTACCCCACTCTGCCCACCATGTCATTGTGTTCATTCTGAAAAAACAGAATGGCCATACCAATACCATCCATCTTGTCTTCATTGCATGCAGCATGGAAGAGGAAAACCCAAAGATGAGCAGGGCCCCTCCCTCTAAGGAGACTTTCCAGAAGTTGTGTCTACCACATTGGCTTACATCCCATTGGCCAGGATTTAATTATGTGGTTACAATGCAAGGGAGGCTGTGAAAGAGAGTCTTCTTTCCAAGTAGCCATGTGTTCCGCTAAACATTTATTTCTGAGAAAGAGGAGGATAAATACTGGGATCAAGTGCTGGCTCTTCCAAGCCTGCCTTTTGGCCACTTGAATATCCATGGGCTGTTTTTCCCACACATATGACATCCTCCTCTCCCTTGGGAACATGGTGCCAAGTTCTGCCCAGTTAGTGATCCCACCCACCTCCCACAATTCCTAAATGATGCACAACCCTTTCCCTCAGGTCTGGTATAGCTCCCCATGGGTCAGTAATTTATTACTTCAGCCACAGGTGTTCTGTCCTTCCCATATGAATCTATACCAAGGAAGAAGAAATGAGAAAATTAAAATAAAATAAAAACATATTTTTAGAGGAGAAAAAGTCATTGGTCAGTGACTACTGCGTCTTTCCAATTCTCTCCCTCTCCTCAATTGGATCTATGACAATGATCCAAGTCATTAAGCAAGAGTAGCAAAGACCCT
The DNA here is from genome assembly GCF_011800145.1 of Mirounga leonina. Lineage (NCBI taxonomy): Eukaryota > Metazoa > Chordata > Mammalia > Carnivora > Phocidae > Mirounga > Mirounga leonina. The sequence continues at coordinate 7,382,961 of NW_023270777.1, read as the reverse complement.
CCTTCTTGGCATCAGGCAGGTTCTTGGTGTCCCACGTCACAACCTCAGTCTCTGCTCCTTTCTCATTGTCCTCTGTGGTCACACCTGTGGTGGGTTTTGGGGAGGTCTCTTCTTGTGTTTGAGGGTCTGGGAGTTGCTTAGAAGTTGTAAAGTTTCTGGCATTCATAGCCAAGCTAGAAATCTGTTTGGACACAATTCCTTCAATAACTTAGTAGGAGTCCTGTCTACTTACTCCCAATCGGTTCCATGTACAAGTAACCATTGCCAAAAATCTCATCTCTATAGTTTTCCCCCCAGATCTTTTACCTACCAGCTGCTGTGCTCTGCCCAGCTCTTCTTTCAAGTTAAGGATAATGACCTTGAAGTGGTTTGAAACAACAGGCTTTGGGGGTAATCCTGGGTAACCTGCCCATGCCCGAAAGACTGGGATATGTCATCTGGTAAAGAACTCTTTTTTTTTTTTAAAGATTTTATTTATTTATTTGAGAGAGAGAGAATGAGAGACAGAGAGCATGAGAGGGAGGAGGGTCAGAGGGAGAAGCAGACTCCCTGCCGAGCAGGGAGCCCGATGCGGGACTCGATCCCGGGACTCCAGGATCATGACCTGAGCGGAAGGCAGTCGCTTAACCAACTGAGCCACCCAGGCGCCCTGGTAAAGAACTCTTAATAGAAGGTATTTCAAAGGGGATTTAGGGCCAGAGTTTTATATCTTACTAAGTCCAGATCCTTGCGTTACTCCTTAAAACTGCTTTGTTTGGTTTCTAGTGGAAATTGTTTTGTTTTCATCCCTGCAAGGCTCCGTGTTCCCAAATTCTCAGTCAGTTTTGACTGAAGACCACAGGCAGAAAATGTTTCTCCTAGAAGAGTCGTGTTCCCTCCAGCTCACAGCCCAGTCAGGTGTGGGCCAAAGTTCATCTCCCTTGTGGGGAGAACAGCAAGAGGCAGCCAACACACCAACATCCTGACCATTTCCTACTATTTCCTCCAATTCTTCCTCTGCCCCTGGAGTGCACTATTCCCCTTCCTTTATTTTCATCCTGTTTGAACAGTGTCCAGGTCTCATATCTGTCCCCTTTCCATAGTGTCTTTCTCTCCGATATAAACCTGGGTGATTGGTCATCAGTTCAGAAGCTGAATAGCCACTTGGAGCTTCGTTGTGCTTCAGACACTGTGATCCTGGTAGAGTCACCCCCTCTCTGCAGCTTTGCTTTTCTGCATTTTGCCACCTGCTGTGTGTGGGTGGCCACTGCCCAGTGCAATAGAGGAGAAGCCTCTATCCTGCCTCTGTAGCCTTGGCTGGTCCCTGGCATCATGCCCAGATATTCTGGCTGCCAGGCCAACTGAATTCCACATGACTTCTTCCCAGGTGCTGCTACTGAGCATGCAGGAGACTGGAGTGATAACGTTTGGTTTGTGGAGACCCTGCACTTTGAGCCACGCAGAAGTTCTGCAATTCCACCCATCTATACTGACCAAGGAGAATCCTCTAAATAAAACATTCCCTTTGAGCTTTTCAGTGTCCCCTCACCTCCAGCCTCCTCCAGCCCAGAAGCAACAGATATTATAAAGGGGAAGCAAGGTTTCCCTAGAAGTTTCTTACAAGGCCCAAACTGCCTTCTGAGGAAGATGTGCTACAATTCTGCCCAGGCTGACCTTCCATTATATCTAGTTTATATTCTCACATTTCAGTAGCACCCTCCCCTTGACTGCGATGCTTAGAAAGACTTCTTTTCTGCTTCTGGGTTCAGTTCATTCAGAGCTGCAATGGTGGGAAGGGGAAGGAAGCCAGTCCCCAAGGTGGCATCATTATTTCCAAGCTCCCAGCCTAAACGTGTTACTCATGGGCAAGACAAGGCGGGTAAGGTGCAGCAAGCCGCCTCTCACGTAAAACAAGAAGCACAGGCTATTCTGAAAGGAAGCCACAAAAACTTGGGTCTGGCCTGGACTGCCTGGACAGTGGCAACAACTAGACGTAAGAACTAGTAGCTGGGTAAGGGCTTTTGTTCTCACGGCAAGCACAAAGCAAAAATTCTTCAAGAACAAATGGCCAGTGTCTGATGGAATAGAGACAGAATGGCAGATTAATGGAATCTGGGGGAACCGTGCCGCCATCTTGATTCCACCAAGTTGACACCACGACCACTATTCTGTGATGCAGGGTACACCGAAACACGTGTCGCGGAGGCAGTGCATTCTCTTCCTTTATGAGTCAGCCTGGATTGCAAAATTAGAGGAACTTGACACTGAAAAAAAAAAATCCCCCGCGTCTCATTTATTTCTTTCCTTATTTGAACCTTTCCTCCCACAGTTTCGATTAGTGCCTTTGCCCATTTGGAGAATACTTTATGATCAGGTTTTAAGAGGAATCCATCCATGGCTGTTTGGCTGCCAGAAACTAAATAAATAAACACATAAAGAAAGAACAATGCGTTTCTGCTGATCATGTCTTGAAGTTTCCCTCTTTCCCCTCTTCTGTGGGGAGAAGGTGCTGTCAGGCTGGCTGGACGCGCCAAATGCTGATACAGAGTCGATCCAGGCTGGCCACCGTCGACAATTCTTTGATGGGCCTCTTCTAGAAGGAAGATTGATGTGAGTCGGCAAAGCCCTCATTAAGTGAGTCACACCATTAATAAGAGGTGCAGATTGCAGAGTGGTGTTTATTTCAGTGTTGATAGAAACCAGGACACAGTGGCCTTGAATCAAAAATAACCTTGGGCCAGACACGTTGAACTTGGATCAGACCTGCAATCCCAGGCATTCCATTCCACCCCAAGGCAAACACACAACCAGATACAGCACTGCCTTCTTTGTCCTGCAGATGAGTTGCTCCTCATCACCGGTTCCAGCCTGGAGTTTGACAGTTTACAGAACCCATCCACTTAGGACGGCCTCGTCCCAACTCGAGTAAGCCTTACATAATGGTTAAGTGATGTGCTTAGGTTTCTGCCAGTCCTGGGTCAGAATCACGGCTCTGCTATTTTCAAGGACACGTGAACCGAGTTGATTCATTAACCTCTTTAAGTTTCGCTAAATAACCTGTAAGTACTCTTACTAGACTAATTCTCTCAACTTCCTCATTTGGGCCCAATGTCCTTAAATTCTCCAGTGTACTAGTGAGAATAGTAGTTCCTCCACCATGAGGCATGAAGATACACTAGGTAATTTAATTAATGAAATCATCTAAATGAGTGGCACATAATAAGAGCTCAAGATATTACCCTGAGATTTGAGGACTGTAGACATTATGCCAATTACCGGATAAGGAAACTGGAGTTGAGAAAGTTTATTCGTCTAAGATCATAGAGGTAGACCCCGATGGTGCCACAAGTTGAAACAAGTTCTTCTGACATCAGAGCAAGGATTCTTTCAAAGCCCCCCGTAGCACAAGTCTCTGAAGGATGGGCATATTTTCTCTTGCCTTGCTCACTCTCCAGGAAATGAAATTATCTCATACGTTCTCCTGATTCTTACTGGTTTACTGTTTTGTCCTTATTCACTTTGGTGTAAATGTCAGAGGCTGAGGACACCCTAGCAAACAAGACAAGGTTCTTCCTACCCAGCGGTTGTTATTGTCAAGTAACAAGGCCATTGCAATTTGGTGTGATGGATGACACAGTTGCCATACAGGTGGCACGTCAGCTGCCTTGGCTGGGGAGTGGGGCAAAGAAGCTGGTCAAAGAAGATCTGGCATCTAGTAGGTATATATTTATAAACTGGTTGCTTACTTCTCAAGGAGATGGCATTGAAGCTGAGATCTGAGGGACAGTAAGAGCCAGCCAAGTGAATGTGGGGAAGGAATTTGATTCAGGCAAGTTATGATGCATTGAGGGCTCTAGGAGAGAGGACATACCATGTTCAGGGAGCTGTATAGTTCAAGTGCAGGGTCAATGAGTCTGTTAAGGATTTTAGACCTTATTCTACAGGCAGCAACTTGGCTTCTGAGAGGAGCATTTTGATTTAAGTGGTTTCATGCTGTCCTGTTGACAGCACCATTTTTTAACACAGGAAGAGTTTGATGCAGCGGTAAAACATACCCCTTCGTAGGGAAAAATGCTATCTCATTACCAAACAATGTACCCACCATAATTCATGATATACAAGGTTCTTAGGTCAGGTCTAGCCAACAAATAAACCTGTTTTGTACATTATTGGATATCTTTTTAAAGTTAAAAGCTTAATAATTATAGAAGAAAATGTGAATGACTATTTCTATTATCCTAGCATAAGTAGGTAGAAAACTACAGGGAGACATTGAAAGATGTGCCTACATAAAATCAAAACTTTCTTGAGCTGCAACAAAAGAACTATAAAAGTTGAAATATACACAGAACATTAACATTTTTGTAAGTGTGACAATAATTAAATAAAATTTAATTAAATAATTTTAAAATCCTAAATAATAACTAGTTTCTAAAAATCAAAATGAACGAGATGAACAGATAAGTAAGTAGCTCATAAAAGAAAAATACACAGAATGCATGAGGGCAATGAGTTATGTCTGTTCCAGTAATGTACACATGCTAAGTGCAGAGAACAGAGATGGTGCATGGTAGACACTATTTGCTGAATGAATAAACATAGAACACTCTTTAGCTTCACTAGTGCTTTCAAAGAATACTTCTTAAAAAACCCACAAGAGGGGCACCTGGGTGGCTCAGTTGTTAAGCATCTGCCTTCAGCTCAGGTCATGGTCCCAGGGTCCTGGGATTGAGCATCGGGCTCCCTGGTCAGCGGGAAGCCTGCTTCTCCCTCTCCCGCTCCCCCTGCTTGTGTTCCCTCTCTCGCTGTGTCTCTCTCTGTCAAATAAATAAATAAAATCTTAAAAAAAACCCCACAAGATTTACTTTCCAATCATGAATTTAGTCAAGATTAAAGATATTGATAACATCCAGAGTTAGAGAGAATGTGGGAAATTTCAACTGAAATTCATAGAAGCACACTGTATTGATTATAAATCAGAAACAATGAATCCCCATTAAAGAGGGGCTGATTAAATAAATTAGAATATATATCCATGAGTCAAACGAAATACTACGAAACCGCTCAAAATGTTTATATAGGTGGATATCAATTTAGCTAGGAGACATATATATGACATATTTGAAATTGAAAATTAAAACTGAGAAGCTACAGAAGGAATAATTTAAGTGTGTCACTATTAGTATAATGTTTGCTGTAGGTTTCTAGGAATAACTTTAGTGAGTTAATGAAGTTTCCTCTGTTCCTAGTTTACCAAAGTTTTTTTTTTTTTCATTTATTTTTTAAATCCAATTTTTTTTTTTTTAAAGATTTTATTTATTTGAGAGAGAGAATGAGATAGAGAGAGAGCATGAGGCGGGGAGGGTCAGAGGGAGAAGCAGACCCCCCGCTGAGCAGGGAGCCCGATGTGGGACTCGATCCCGGGACTCCAGGATCATGACCTGAGCCGAAGGCAGTCGCCCAACCAACTGAGCCACCCAGGCGCCCTAAATCCAATGTTTTGCTGATAAGAGCATTAATCCATTTTTTGTTCCTTGTAGATATCCTTGTTTTTTTCTCTCTCTCCTTCTCTTTCAAATTCTCAATTTAATGAAATTTTGCCATAATGTATCTAGGTGATGGCCTTTTTTCATTCAGTCCTGCTCAACATTTGATGGGCTCTTAATTCTGGCTTTTTTTTTTTTTTTTTTTTTTTTATCTCTGTCACTACTTTCCATACCCCAGTTTCTCCACCCTTCTGTCTGGCATGCTTTAGTTTTTATTTCATAATCATTTTTTTCTTTCTTTGTGCTGAACATCAGATCAAGTTTTTGGTCCAATATATTAGCTTGTGAATTTATTCTTTTTATCTGTTTCCATGCCGCTCTTGGTTTATATAACTGAGCTTTTGATTTTTGAAATAAAATTTATAATTCACAAGCCATCTATTTGATTCTTTCTCTCTTTTTAAAATGATCTGTGAATCTACTCCATATTGTGAGAGTTGTAATTATATATATATTTTAAGATATATTTATTTATTTTAGAGAGAGAGAGCACAAGCGAGAGAGGGAGAGAGAATTTGAAGTAGACTCCATGCTGAGTGTGGAGCCCAACACAGGGCTTGATCTCATGACCCTGAGATAAGGACCTGAGCTGAAACCAAGAGTTGGCTGCTTAACCAACTGTGCCACAGAAGCTCCCCTGTAATTATATTTTTTTAAACTAATGTTCTTGTTGCTCTATTAAATCTATCCTCTTTACTATCATATCAGTCAGCTATTGTTGTGATAATGCTGCATAACATATAACTCTGAAAAGCAGTGGCCTACAGTAATAAGCATTTATTTTTCTTGCTCACAGGTCTGCAGACTAGGGTGGCTCTACTTTAGATGGCATTTGGCTGGGCTGGTCTCCTGGATTCAGATGGGATTCAGTTCTGTCCCACTTCACACTCTCCTTGGACCAAAAAGTTCCTGGGGGCATGTTCACCTCATGGTAGATCGTGGGAAAACAAGAGATCAAACCAATCATTGCAAACATGTTTGAAGTCATAGCTCATAGCCACATCTACCTAACAGTGATTTTTGTTTATCTGCTCAGTCTTGAATTCGATTTTCTTAACTAGGATTTCTGTGAATGCTATATGCAGCAAATGTATCTGTTCTGTGCTATATTTGTTCAGTTTGTTTGTGGGGGAGGGTGGAACTTGGTGCCAGATTGGGTCTACCCAAGCCTGACTCTAATGATTGTATAGAAGATGCTGTTGATGCCCCACCTGTGTCTCTTTGGCACACAAATTCTGACATGCTGGCTTCATATTGTTAAGTACTCATGACTCTCTGCCTAAGGGCTTTCTCTGGCCATGGTAGCTTGCTCAGCCTATGCTTGGAGCAGGACCCAGAAGATTGGAATGGGGAGCCAGTTAACTACCACTCCCAGAAGCAACCCTCAATCAATCATGGACTAGAAATGGATGAATGCACTAATTTACCTGTCTTTCAGGTGGGACAATTCACAGGTGTGTATTACATGGTCTCACAGTCAGCTCCAGCAGGATTGGGCACCAGTTGCCCATGGTTCCTCTACTTTAGATGGTGATCTGCTCTTTAACAAAGTCTACATTGACTTCCTTCCCATCATTCTTTTGCCTCCTCACTCTCCTGTAGGTGTTTCCTGAGATTATTTCCAAAATAAATGATTTACATTCCAATCCTTATCTCAGCATCTGATTTTAGAGAAATCCAGCTTAAGACAAAAGGCATATTTTGGTAATAAAAGTTAATGTAAGGGGCCACCTGGGTGGTTCAGTCAGTTGAGCATCTCTTGATTTTGGCTCAGGTCATGATCTTAGGGTCATGGGGGATCAAGCCACATCAGGCTCCATGCTCAGTAGGGTGTCTGCTTCAGATTCTCTCTCCCTCTGCCCCCCTCTCCAAAATTAAAAAAAAAGTTAATGTCAGGTTAACATTTCCTTCTTTATACTCTCCAGCATTGTCTACATGCTCTACACAATCAGGAAAAACAACAACATCAACACACACATACCAAAAAAAAAAAAAAAAAAAACCCCACAAAAAAACCCCTGTCATATCTAATTGCCATGATCTTCACCTGATTTCTCTTAAGAATTAGAAAAATACACAAATCAGATAAATTAATAATCTCCTTTTCCTCTAAAAACAAGCAAATTATCCTGGTGTCCATGGTGCAAATTATAATTTGGAAGATGCATTGAACTAAATAGGGAAAAATAATCAAGAGTCTCAAAAGTCAATAGATTTTCCCCAGTTTCATCGTAAAAAGAGAACATGAAAAGCTGTCATTTCTTCAAAGTGCACTGATTTTAGGGGCGACATCATGTTCATTTCAAGAAAACCAGTGGATATGAAGTTGCAGTGTTTATGGGAATCATCTTAAATGCCATCTACCTCCCTCCTCTGCATTCATGGCCTCCAAGAATAAGATGGACCAGCTGTTCATCAAGAAATTCAACAAATTCCTCATTGTTCTTTGCCTGTCACTGGGACAGGTTGGAAAAAGACTATGGTAAAACGTATACGGTTCTCTGATATCAAGGTGCTGGTGGAGAGAGATGAAACACATAAATACATGAACAAAGGTATTCATATGATGATAAGTTCTTTGAGGGCAATATGATAGATGGTTACTTTGGAGTGAACTGAGTTTCTCCTCAAAAAAATGAAGAGGGAAATCCTGTCAGGAGAAACTTCATTTGAGCTGTCTTGAAAGATGAGCAGATGCCAGTGATGAAGAACTGTTCCAAGCTGAGGAAAGGGCAGAGGGGATGCCCCAACACTGGCAGTTTTGGAAGTACAGAAAGGGATACAGGTGGTTCTGGAGAACAGTGAGTGATCCCATTTTGTGAAACAACAAAAACAAACCAAAAACCTACATCAAAGACCCCCAAGGTGCACCTGGGTGGCACAGTCTGTTGAGCACCCAGCTCTATGATTTCAGCTCAGATCATGATCTCAGGGTCCTGGGATTGAGCCCCACGTGAGGCTCCATGATCAGCAGGGAGTCTATTTGAGGATTCTCTCCCTCTCCCTCTCCCTCTGCCCCTCCCCTACCAAGTTTTCTCTCTCTCTCTCTCTCTCAAATAAATAAATATTTTTTTTTAAAAAGGGGGTGCCTTTGTGGCTCAGTCCGTTGAGGGTCCGACTCTTGGTTTCAGCTCAGATCATGATCTTGGCATCCTGGGATCAAGCCCCATGTTGAGCTCTGTGCTCAGCAGGGAGTCTGCTAGAGATTCTGTCTCTCCTTCTCCCTCTGCCCCTGCCCCCCACTCTCTCTCTCTCAAATAAATAAATAAACCTTAACGAAAAAAAAGTAAATAAAAACAAAGCAAGCCAAACCAAGGAAGTGATAAAGATCAGAATAGAAATTAATGAAATAGGGGCGCCTGGGTGGCTCAGTTGGTTAAGCGACTGCCTTCGGCTCAGGTCATGATCCTGGAATCCCAGGATCGAGTCCCGCATCGGGCTCCTTGCTCAGCAGGGAGTCTGCTTCTCCCTCTGACCCTACCCCCTCTCATGCTCTTTCTCTCTATCTCATTCTCCCTCTCAAATAAATAAATAAAAATGAAAAAAAATGAAAAAAATTAATGAAATAGAAACTGAAGAACATTAAAGAAAATCAATGAAATCGGAAGAAAACCCTCTCTCTCTCTTTTTCTCTCTCTCTTTCTAAAAATAAAGAAATCTTTAAAGAAATCAACAACAAAAAATAACCTCAAGTATAGACTGAGGCACACTGAACTGTCATACCAACTCTTGGCAAAGACAAGGGAAAACAAAGAACCCTCTCATATACTGTGTGTGAGAGTATAAATTGGTACAGACTTTTAGGAAGGCCATTCCATAATTCCTATTTAAATTTAAAATACTCTTTAACTTTTTACTTCATTTACTGGCCTGAAATCTTATCCTTATGTATTACTTTTACATTTAAAAAGCTAATGAAAAGCACTTAAAGCTGTACTTTTCACATTTACCATATCATGACCCATACACCACGTCTGTGCACACACAGAGTGTGGGAGGACAGAGCTCAACAACACAGAGTCTAAAAGCCAAAGAACAAATAGGTATCTCAAGGCAGAATTAAGCAAAGAACCCAGGTCCCTATAGCGTCCATGAAAATGTTGGATCGAATGTAAAACTCAAATCTAGTCGAAACCAGCTCAATATCAATTTCTTGCTTTAATTAAAAGTGTATTGCTTGAACTGTGTCCAACCTATGTCTTTCTGGAATTTCTAAGTCTTGCTTTTGGTTCCAAAACTTTTCACCATTTATCACACTTTACAGCCACCCTCCTAGGAAGGAACACAAGGTTGGTCTGTGTAAGTTAAACACACAAGTATATGCCCGTGCAGTTTTTACATCATTTTCGTAGGTGATCCAGGAAGAAGCTTTGAGCCCCAAAGTGGCAGATCATGGAGACCAGTTTATTGCAATCAATTTTTCAATAACTCCCAACTGGGCCAGATTCAATCCAATAACAAAAGATGAAAGTGTCTAAGTCTATTAAACTATCAGGTGCCTGAACTTACTTAAATCATATATTAATTTCCTTCCCTGATCTCACTGCTAAGCTGTCAAAGCCCTATCCATGTGTCACTGAATCAACTATTCTGGGGTCAATTATGTTGAATTGCTCTGCTATTAATTAGATCACAGCCCAGCAGACTTAATTCAGTCTTCAGTCTGGAATGGTCCATGATCCAATCACCCCCATGTCCTCTCTCTGAAAGCAACACAAAGGAATGTGTTGTCTGATTGTCCTCTTGGAGGTCAACCTCAAAATCCAGGCATGTACTCTAACAACCTAGCTGTAGTAATGTTGAGTATAACCATTTGTGAGCTGATAACTCGGGCATGTCCCAAGAGCAACTATTTTACTTGAGGCATAATGACATAGTCCTGCTTCCCACACCCCTGAATGTAGCACCATCAATGTGATGGCTTATTACTTCTTGAGTCCTCCTTCCCATCCCCATACTTTATAACCCTCATTCTTCCAGAATGGAATTTTCTACCACCTACCCCAGACTTCTTTCTTTACAAAGTTAAGTCTTGTTCATCTTTAGCACCTTTGCAATGCCCACACGCTCTCCCTCCAGTTTCCTGCTTTTAATGTTCTCAAAAGCCTGCTTTGCATTGTGGCCGACTGGAATGAGTCCAAGAGTCCTTTCAGAAGCATGATGCATAGTATCCATTTTCACTGAGGAAGAAGTGTGGCATCTTGAAGGAACAATGAAAGATTCTTCTTAGTTGCTATATTTTTTGCAGCTTTTAAAAACACCTGGATGTATTCTAGGATATTCTTGATGGTCAGAATTTCTCCTTCCAAATATGGATCTAACCCACAGCTGGAAATAACATGTTCTCCAAATCCCCTTGCCAAAGAGCTAAATATCTTCCCAGCATTTTAAATCATTTAAAAGCACTTAACCACTCAAAATGGTATGAATTCTCCTTCCACTCACATGGAAAGCATTGCACAATTGACAAAGAGCATTAGAAGGGCTTCAAAACCAAAGCTAGAAAAAAAAAATCAGTAAAAGCAAATACTCTAGAGATTTATGAATGAAAATCTTTAAACCTAGTGAAAGGCTTATCAGGAATGAGTGAACAGTCCTCCCTTGGTCTCACACCCAAATTGGCAAGAATTTATTTCTGCTGGCTGGAAAGACAAATCAGACCTTTACAAAAAAAAAAAAATAATAATAATAATATAATAAAATAAACCATGAACACGGTAAGAATAAATCAGTTTTCTTTTTTTTTTTTTTTCATGAAAAGGAAACCAACTCTTAGAAATATGTCAGTAGAGCATACATTTGGAGATGGATGCATTTTTTCCAACCCTGTTCTTCTAGACCAAGCCACTCTCACCTCTTATCTGAACAACTACAACACTCCCTAGTTGGACTTATGGCTCCCAGTTTAACCATGCCAGTCTTTTCTTCAAAGAGCCTCCAAATCATATCACCTCCCTGTGAAACGTTCTAATGACTTTCCATTGTTCTTAGAATAAAACCTAAACCCTTCACCATGGTCAGTAATGACCTGCATGATCTGATTGCATACGTGTTTCTGCAGGTTCATCTTGAACCATCTGTATTAGCTATGGCACTTCAACCTTGACCTGTTCTTAGAACACACTTTGCTGTTCCAGCTCAGGCCTTCTGTACTCACTATTTGCTCCATCTTGAGCACACTTTTCCTGGATGTTTAATTATTTTTTTGGAGATTCTCGTCTTTTAAATCTCAGCTTAAATCTCACCTGGCAGAAAGCTTCCCCACTAACCTATCTAAAGCAGACCACACTTTACCCCCAGCCACTTTTTATTACATTCATGGGTTTTACTTCTTCACAGCACTTACCGCTCTCGTTATCCTGTTTACTACTTTTTTTTTTTTTATCTCTTCTGGAGTGGAGGTTTTGTCTGTCTTGTTCAGCACTCTATTCTCAGTGTTTAGAACATTATCTAGTAAATACAACTTTGATAAATATTTGTGGAATGGATAAAGAATGAATTCAAAGACCCTCTCTAAAATAAAGAGGTTAATAGTCAAAACAATTTATTAGTGAACCTAGTACAATAAATCCATACTTGTTCCTCATGAATGAGCTGTCTAATGAGGACAAAGTAATGCTATGGCTGCGAAGAGCCCAAAAGCACATTGTTTCCAGAGCTACTACTTACTTCTTGGGCTCTGTGTGTTCAAACTACTCTAAAGCAGTATTTTTCAAAGGTTCCTGATGACCAGAATCATGAGGGGCACCTGTAAACATATGGCCTCCAAGACTTGGGTCTTGGAGATGTTGAGATAGTGAGTCCAGGATGAAGCCTGAAAATTTGAATTTTGAAGAAGTACCATTAGGTGCTTTTTATCCCATAAATTTGGGAAGCACTACTCTAGGGCAGAGACTGGAAGACTGCTATACATTTGAACCTCAAATCCCAGACTGCATTCTCATGCCAAGTAAATCAAAACATTTGGAGGAGGCACTCAGGCATCCATTTTTTTCTAAAACTCTCCATTATTCCAACATCTGTCCAAGCTTAAGAATCGCTCCTCTAAAACAGTACTTCTCAAACTTTACCTTGCATATGAATCACCTGGGGAGCTTGTTAAAATGCAGATTCTGGTTCAGTAGGTCTTGGTTGGAGCCCAAGATTCTGGTTTCTTTCCTAAGCTTTCAGCAATGTTGATGCTGCATCTCCTTGGATCCCTCCTTGAGCAACAAAGTTCTAGGGGATCCACAAATGGTACAATGCATAGTGTCTTAATTTGTTTGGGCTGTTATAACAAAATGCCACAGATTGGGTGCTTTTTAATAACAGACATTTATTTCTCACAGTTCTGGAACCTGGAAGTCCAAGGTCAGGGTGCCAGCAAGGTCAGATGAGAGTCCTTTCCAGGTTGCAGACTTACTGTATCCTCACTTGGTAGAAGGGGTTAAGGAGATCTTTGGAGTTTCTTTTTTGAGGCCACTGATCCCATTTGTAAGGGCTCCACCCTCCAAAGTCCCCACCTCCTGTCGGGGGGACACTAACATTCAGACCATAGCATATGGTGTCATTGACCATGCATATGGTGTAGAAGCTTATTGAAAGAAATTTTGTCACTGACCTCACCGTGTTGTTCCAACCAATTATATTTTGTTATAGACATGCTTTCTGTCTGGGGCTGTGGGCTGAGTAATACAACACATTTGAATTTTCTTGACATTTCCATTTGCAAATACATGAGGGTCCACTTCATATTAGGCAATGTGCTTCCTCTTCTGTGGATGGGAAAAAAATCACAACAAAGCGAGCAGTAAAAATTCTGCATGAAAAAAGTGGCATTTCTGTGTCACAAACAATTTCACAGTTATCTTCTTCTGTCCTAAAACAAAGGAGAGTACTCAAAATTCTTCAAATCTTTTAAATGGATAGATTACTAAGACGGATGATAACCATATTCATGGTACATAATTGTTTGTGATGGAGTTCAGGACACACTGTCCCAAAATATGGCACCTTGGCGTATTGAATACCATAAACTGAAAGAATTTGAGAATACAGCAGAAGCGGGAAGCCCACTCTGACCTCCTCCCCTCGCCTTTCTTCCCTGAAAGAGGTCATAAAACTCCCAGTACCCTCCCTGTACGAGGAGGAAAGAAGACATTCTTATCACCAGAAATGGGGAACTTGGGGGCCAAAAAGGCTGCATAAACACACCTTGTTAAACTAACTTTATCTTCCCAGTTACTTCTTCACTATTTACTATCCTTAGCCCAAACCACTTTGTCTTGTCAATTCTTCACAAATTTATTGATTCTCTGTCTAAAAGGTATAAAAGCTTTCTGATCTGGTCAGTTCTTTGGGTCTTTAGTCTTTTGTGAAGGTTCCCATGTACACATAAAAATTCAATAAAATGTGCGTGCTTTTCTCCTATTAATCTGTCTTTGTCAGTTTAAATTCCAGGCCCAGTCAGGGACCCTAAGAGGGTCGAGGAAAGCTTTTTCCTTCCTTCACTTGCAATCTTGGATAAATAGTTCCATCTATGTCTTAAATCTGAGTCTTGATTCTAGGGACATATTCATATTGGTAAAGTCAATGATCAGTTTCTCGGTCTGGTCATTACCTATCACAGTAAGGCCTTCCTATAAGCAGAAGTCGTGATTGTGAGAAGGAAGTTTCTCTTGACTGGCTTTGGTCAAAGGCCATGTCTTTATATTCAATTAGTTAGACCTTTGGCAGTTTCATCACTGAGCAATAGATCTGATTATCTTCTTAATGACTGACATAATCAGACCCTTTATTGATAAAGCCACTGCTTTGCACTCAACCATAATGAGAGTTGAGGGAAAAAGAAATTGATCCCTTTGGTGAAGACTAATCTGTGCCCTTAAAATATGGAGTCTTTTGGGAAGGGGGGAGGTGATGTGATTCCATTTCTCTAATGCACTGACACCAAGGGCGTGAACAGTTCTATTACTGAACCCTGAATTACAGGTACAAAGTTATCCATTGTGAGAAGCATCCTCATGACTTGTCCTCCAGGAACGAGAGACAGTTTGTTTTAAACCAATATGCAGAGCCAGATAAATTCAAGTATGGTATCCTAAGTTCCACTTGTGGAAAGAGAATATTCATCTACAGAGGTGGCATATTTAAGACAGAGGTATTATCAGAGTGGAAATAAAGCCAGTCTTCCCACTTGCTAACCGTTCAGCATTAATCAAACTTTCTCAGTAATGTAGGATTCAACTCCCTTAAGCCTAAAGTTGAGCCTCAAAATCCTTTCCATTCAAAAGTCTATGAATCTACGAGAATGTTTTAGCGGGTTGCGCTCCTACGGGGGCTCAGGTTTGTAGCTTCCAGTTAGTGCGCCTTCGTTATTGGATGATTTCTGACAGCCAGCTAACTAACTGGGTATTACCAAGTCTATTCTAAACTCTCAGACTGAGAGTTGTAGCCTTGTTCTGGAATAAAGTGAAGATATTTGCACCCTGAACAGGGCTCGGCAGGTACCTCTCACTGGGTACAAATTCACTTAACAAAATAAGAGGACACATAGCCACATAGATGTTTATTCAGACCCTTGCAAGTGACCCCACTCTCAGCACCCCTTTCAACACTGTTGTGAAAATTACAAGGTAATTGCCAAGTTCAATCTGCTTCCATGATGTAATAAATGGAAAGACCTGTGAATTGCTCCATTGCTAGACATTAAGGCAGGGAATGATGTCATTCCTTAAAAATAAATAAGCATAACCTAATGTCTTTTTATTAATAGTCGACTAATTGCTGCATCAGAAGAAGGAAAGCTTTGTAGAAGGGAATGAGAAACTGCGCCTGACATCATACCAACAGCACAAGGGGAACTTTATTCTCCGGGTGTACACACACATGGACATGCAGGTAAAATGACTTCTTAAGTAATGAATCCCCAGATAACGCTGTGAGAAACATGAAAGGGGTGTCAGCCATCTGATTGGCTCACAGCTGGAAAAAATTAGAGACTGAAAAATGACTGAGAAGTGATACGATGTGATCCATGGGGAAAAGGGCTCTCTGGGGAAGGAGGGGAGCAGATCTGTTTCGAACGTGACCCCTCCCGCCATCCCTGGGAGCCCTTCATTTCAGACCCCACATCTCACCTGTGTGCTCATGTGTTTGCTCAAGGGCCCTACCACAAAAGCAGAGTCTTGGTAAAGTGTGGTTTGGTCGAATGGAAAGAGAAAAGCAATGAAAAAAAAATAACATTCACCCATAGGGCAAATCCAGAAGTCAAGGTGCTAGAGAAGAATCAGATTATCCGGGTTTTATGATTTTTTAAGTTTTTATGGCTCAACGATTGGCCTTTTTTCTTATCTGTGGGTTGGAATGTTTCTCCCCAGGAGATTGAATTTGTCTCTTTCTCATCTACTCTGAACGTGATGATTTTTATAGCACTGGGGGAAAAAAAAGAAAAGTCCATTCAAAACTTCTGGAGTGTGTCCATCATATTTCCTATTGACTGACATCATAGAATATCTGGCCAGATTGAAACACATGATTCCTTGGTAGTGGAAACACAATCCCACATGCGTTACCACAGATAAAGTTAATGGCAACATGCCTCTTGTTTCCAACCTGGAATTTCATTTGCTATGAAAGTCAACACACACACCAGGTAGGTGAGGCATTTCCACCTGGATCCGGGCCCTAGAAGAGAAAGAGGTCAGGAAGCTGTCATCAAAGGAAAACAGTCTTCATATCAGCTTCTCGATCAGTGTCCTGACAACTGTGGGCCAGCCATACTTCCAGGTAACATTTCTCTTTTGGTATCTTTTCTTTTTTTTTTTTTTTTTTTTTAAGGATTTTATTTATTTATTTAAATGACACAGAGAGAGAGACAGCTAGAGAAAGAACACAAGCAGGGGGAGTGGGAGAGGGAGAAGCGGGTTTCCCAACAAGCAGGGAGCCCGATGCGGGGCTCGATCCCAAGACCCTGGGATCATGACCTGAGCTGAAGGCAGTTGCTTAACCAACTGAGCCACTCAGGTGCTCCTCTTTGGGTATCTTTTCATACTGAGCCAGCGCTGGAGGATGTATGAGTTAATCAGAATGAATAACTTATCAAAAGAGCATGAAACCATTCATATGGCCTCTCCTGGTTGACGATCATAAACACAAACAATTGTTCACCTCTACCAATGGTAATGATTGGGAATCGGGGACGTGAGTTCAACATGCCCACCTACAGCTCTGGTTCTCAAAGGGTGGTCCCCTCATTAGAAATGCAAATTATCAGGATCTGTCAGGATGTGAATCTGAAACCCTGGGAAAAGGGCCCAGGGATCTGTGTTTTAACAAGCCTTCCAGATAATTCTGATGCTTGCTCAAGTTTGAGAACCATGGGTCTAAGAACTTTACCAAAGCGAGGCCAGTCAACATTTGTCCTCTCTGAAAGCAAATCCCTCATGTTCCTTGATCCTCGCTCCCACTCCACTCCCACTCTTGTTACACCCTCTGATCACAGTCGAACACTATGAAAGGGCACCTGCGGGCCAGAAAGAGATAGTTTGCATTGCTTTAATAACTGTGGCACTTTGGGCAAGTACAGCTGCTTGCCCAAGCGTCCTCAGTTACCATATCTGCAAAGTGAGCTGTTGGCAAGGTCCCTTTAGAACTAATATATAATTCTATGAGCTGTTGGGGCTATTACCCTAAACCCTAAACTGCTCTCATTATGCATGTTATCGAGGTACTCAGAAGGGTAAGGAGGTCCGATAATATTCCTCAAGATAGCAGCACAATAAACAATTGAAGCCTTGTAGATAATGAAACCCTTAGCAAAAACTGCCGGTAACATCACTATCTGAGACAGGAAAGGGATCTATAACAAATAAACATGTCTAAATTTATCAGTCTGCATTCTTGCAACATACACTATAGATAGTGTATTAATGTTAATAAAGGCAACAACGGGATCTCGCCTGGGTTATAGCCAAGTAAATATTGAAGAATTAAATGGTAAATCTGGTGACTAGGTATGATAGTGAGGTTTTATAATAGATTTATTCAGTAATAATATTATCATAATAAATGTAAGTCCCAAAGCACTGGAAAAGATTTGGGAAATTAGACCTTGCATGCCTTCGATAAGGAGAGGCAGCTTCAGGCTCATTTAATTATTTTATTTTATTTAAAAAATTATTTTAAGGTCTTTTTTATGGAAAATTTAAAATAGGTGAAAAGTAGACACAACATAATAATGACCACACATACACACACACACACACACACACACACACTTGCTGGAGCCCAAGTTTAGGGCAAAGACTGTAGTTAGGAAATATGCAAACGGGAAGGGCTGGAGAATCAGGAAATGAGAGAGGAGACCTAGGAAGGAACAAAAACAAGGTCAGGAGCTAAATGCTCTTCTTGCAGAGCACACGAAGGAACACTGTGAGGCTGTGCTCTGCCCTTGGCCTCTGCATGACTCATGCTGGGGACCGGAGGCAAATCCTGATAATAACATTGGCATTCGTGAGCACTGACCACTCTTCTCAATGCTTAACTCACACTCCCAACACAGCCGCATATGAAGCATTGATTGTGTTCCTACTATGTACATGGGCAACAGAGTTCCGGAAGCTATTCATGGTAGGGTGGTCATTTGAATGCCGGCAGGAAACTTCCAGAGCCTGAGCACTTATCTACTGAAATGCCTCTGTACTTTAGAGAGATTCTCCTAATTTTACAGACCGAGAAGAAGGGAGAGGGAGCAGCTGCTTGCTGGCAGATGATTCTCCTGACTTGTACTGGGCAACCCCAAAATAAAATAGAAATTCTGATGCCCCACCCAAGACAAATTAAATTCAGATCTTCAAGGCATCCTTTGAAGTTCTCCAGATGATTCTAATGTGCAGAGAAGATTGAGAAAACACTGATAGTGGAAAGGCCTTAGGTGTCATCTGTCAACAGGTGGGATTTCAGCTTTGAAATCCCAACTCTGTCCCTTGGCCAGTTCCTCACCTGTTTTATGGGGCTCACCTGTTTTGAAGGCTTTGGCACATTGCAGGTGCTCAACAAATTATAGTTATTCATCTTACTTTTAGCTGCTGACATATCCAAAGTTAGAATAATGGATTTTAGTGCGCCTGGGTGGCTCAGTTGGTTAAGCGACTGCCTTCGGCTCCGGTCATGATCCTGGAGTCCCGGGATCGAGTCCCGCATCAGGCTCCCTGCTCAGCAGGGAGTCTGCTTCTCCCTCTGACCCTCCTCCCTCTCATGCTCTCTGTCTCTCATTCTCTCGCTCTCAAATAAATAAATAAAATCTTTAAAAAAAAAATAGAATAATGGATTTTATTTTACTTTGTTTTCCAATAAGCACAGTAAATGGTATCCAGCATTGGGGGCTTCAGCAGCACTTTGGAGTAATAGCTAACATATTAAATGAACAGGCTATAGTAATCAAGGCTTGTGATGTATAAAAATCAACCATGTTGACAAGTGTAGTGAACACCATTGCCCTCCAGATGTCTTACATTTGTGCTCAGTAAAACCCAAATACCTCCGTTCTGACCACATGGAGAAGTTTAAGTACTGTTTTTTGTCTTCTGCAGTTTATCTGTGTGAACTCGCCTTCCTTGAAGAGGCTGGTTAACCATGGCAAGTCCCAAGATAACTTGTTCTCTGCCTTCAATGATTTGACGGGCCTTTGATGATCATGAAGCTGACATATTGTTTATTCCCTGGGTTTGCAGTGGGCTCAGTGAAAAGATGCAGCTCAAAATTGAGAGGAAAGTTTTCAGATGGGCATCTTGGTCTCTGAGTGAAAATATGTTGGGGGCTCTCCAACAATCAAATGCAGCCCTGTTCTGGTTGGATTGGCCTTCACCTGCCTCGATTAGTCTGCACGGTCTCCTCCCACACTGCAATTCAATTTCTTTGGGTTCCCAGATTTGACATGGCCATGCATCCAGAGTGACTTTTTAATCCTAGTCAGGGCTGAACTTGAGCTGAAACTTCAAGTCCCTGTAGGCCTTTAAAGCTTACTGGTCATGGGAGAGAGGACATTTTCTTGCCAAATCACTGCTCTCAGACTCTAGACTGGAGACCCTTTACCTTGTGACTGTCTTGTCCAGAGCCCAATACAATGCTGTCCCCTACTGCTGGGCCATCTCCCTCTTCTGCCCCATTGAGGTTATATGTGTTTATTTCCCAAACCCCCAAGAGGGATTATACTCCATTAGTAATGAAGTGATTACTCCAGAGAGTTTAGTTTATATATTTTTCCACTTACCAAAAATCAGTCTTTGATTTCTAAACACCTACATTCACAGAGCTGTAGAGCTGGAAGTGACTAAAGCATTCACTGGAATGTCTTGGGACAGTGATATAGTTTCAGCACAGCTAAGTGACTTACTGAAGACCAAGCGGTCATTCCAGGCTGAGACCACCAACTCCTTCCTGTGTTCTCACGCTGCCGTGAAGATTTTTAATTTTATTATCTTACTTTATTTTTTTTAACTTTTTCATAGTGGAGAATTTTAAACATATATAAAAGTAGATAGAATAGTATATGAGTCTTTAATACCCAAATTCAACAACTATCAATGATAGGTCAATTTTGATCAATCTTGTTGACTCATCATGGTCAGTCTTGATGTTACAGTCAGTCTTATTTTACCTATACCCTACCAACTTCCCATATTAATGTGAAGCAAATCCTAGACGTTACATTACTTCATTCATAAGTATTTATTATGTTCCTATAAAAAATGAAATGCTCTTGAGGCACCTGGGTGGCTCAGTTGTTAAGTGTCTGCCTTCAGCTCAGGTCGTGGTCCCAGGGTCCTGGGATTGAGCCCCACATCGGGCTCCCTGCTGGGTGGGAAGCCTGCTTCTCCTTCCCCCACTCCCCCTGCTTGTGTTCCCTCTCTCGCTGTGCCTCTCTCTGTCAAATAAATAAATAAATTAAATCTTTAAAAAAAAATGAAATGGTCTTTAAAAATATATAACCACATAACCAATACAGTATTATCATATCTAAAAAATTTATTCTCTGATACTCTCAAATTTGTGATCCTTAGATGTCACATGTTCACCATATTTTGTAAAACCACATTTTAAAGTATTAAGAAATGTAAGATGTATTGTGACTGGAGTTTTAAAATCTGCTTGAAAGAGTTCAGAGTACAAACTACCAATAATGCAAGAGGTTTAAAGAAGAATGTGGTAGGTCATATGTGTTTTAGAAAGTCAGACAGCAGGATCACCCCAGAATACCATGCTCAGGAAAGAAGATTAAGGATGCCTAATTGGAACGGGGCCTTGAAAATGAAGACTCAGGCAGTAGAATTTAAAAGGGAAAATACAGAGTAGGGAGAGCTGTGCCTAAAATCTCAGAAGCAAAACATACGAGGTCAGTGTGGGATGGGGATGAGAGCATTCATGCACAGCACAAGTTTTGTAACCCGACACAATACTGAACAATAATACTGGATATTTCGGTTGGATCTGATCCAGAGAGTCGTGAAATATCAAGCTCGGGGTTTTTCAGCTTATTTGCATACATTGAGGAGCCACTGAAGGCCACTGAGCTATTATAAAAGCAATTTGGCTCCATGGATAGTGGCAAAACAGGGATATAACATTTTGTCATTATTACGCAAAATAAATCGAAGCAGAAGTAAGACCTATCTATCTCCATACTACCATCAGAAAATATAATTAGGGAAAAAAGGATAATTTAAATGATAGCCATCAACACACTGTAGATATTAAGATTTTTCCAGGGACGTTCTAACATCATTTGTCAGCAGACATCAAATTAAATTGGCAAAAAAAAGAACATGACTAGCTTATGTCTCCAGTAAAGATATTTGAAGTTGTTTATTGAACTGGAATTCAATCTCCATAATTTTGTGGCTCCCTCTTTTCATCCATAATAATTCATCTCTATAATTAAAGCCTAATGAACCAAACAATTTCTCTTTTCATAATCAACCTTATCTGTGTGAGTGGCCGACATTAAAACACAATCTTTCCAGTAAACAGAGTCAGTGCTCCTAGTAAAGAAAAAAAAAATCTTTCTCTTTCTTTGAAATTTCACACTTACCCCCATTAATTAGCTTTATTTCCTTAAGAAAGCAGGATGTCATAAAGAGTACTAATAAAGATTCCTGATAACCCCAGAATTCTAACAAAGCTAAGTTATTATGAAATTAATTTACTGATGCACCTCAAAATCTAAGAATGTGTGGTGTCACTGTGATCAATTGAGGGCCTTCTGTCCCTTCCATGCTTCTGTCACTTAATAATCCTCTGGTTCTTGGGAGTAGGATGGTGAAGAAAAAAGATGAAATCTCCATCTTTGGGCCCTCATTTAAAATTTAAATATCTCTTGGAAATGTAAGGCTTTAAGCCATTATCAGCTAATGTCTTTGGGCATGATTAGCTGAAATCCAGCTGGGACCAAAAGGAAGACTCAGCCCAGGCTCCTGTTGGAATGGAAGCCCAGCCAGGAGAATTTTCAAGGTAACGACACTCAGGGCAACTTTTTCAGTCTCTACAATCTTGCATAGAGCCGCGGTCTGGTGACTTCCAAGCAAACCGCCTCCTCCCATTGGCATAAATGCCAGAGGTAGTCAAATCCAAGTGGCTAACGTATCTGCTGGAAAAATGTGTATTGTTGGAATGATTGTAAATGGTATTCTAAATACACCACTTAACGTATAATAACATCCTTTGTGCCAGAGCCTCAATAGCTAAGGTTTCAAACCAGCCCTCAAGGCCTCAGTGTGACCTCTTTTCCCTACAGTAAGATCCTTGAAAAGCTCTAATCAGCATTTAAAAAGAAGAGATTTCACAGGAAGATACGCATTTCCAGCTTCTCTCGGAAAATGGGGAGATGTGGTAAAACTGGCTGCGCTTTCCACAGGGCGATGTACGGGCTCCTAGGAGCAGCTGTGCTCTTTGGAAGGTGTGTTTCCCTGTTCCCCTACCCCACTGCCCCCCACCCCTGAGTCTGTGTCATTAGCCATTACCACTGACCTTTTTTTAAAAAAAAAATTTTATTGTTATGTTAATCACCATACATCACATCATTAGTTTTTGATGTAGTGTTCCATGATTCCTTGTTTGACCATTGCCCTTAAACTGAGTTTTTCCCACTTTGTAGAGAAAGATTTTCCAATATGGATGCCTCCATAAGAAGTGGGACGCTGCAAGTCAGCTAAGCTGACTTTTCCTATATCCTACTTGTCTTGCTCATTTAGGCTTCTTGCCTGGTCCCCATGGGCAGCTGAATTTCTAACTCTGCTTCAAGACCTTGTAGGGGAGGTAAAAATTTCCTTGACCCATTTAGGGGCCCTGCCCGGGTTTCAAAATTAAGACCAACAAAGACAGATTAACAGAAGAAAAGCATACAATTTATTGAATATAGGTTTTATGTGACACGAGAGCCTTCGTAAAGACATGAGGACCTGAAGAAACGGTTAAGCAGTTATGCCTGGGAATTTGGGGCTAAGTTTGACGAATAGTGGGCAGTTGTAGAAATAGTAGCATGGCCTGTTTGTAGCAGTTCTTCTCAGAGCCCCTTTGTCTTAGGAGTTAAGGATGCTCCTTTCCTCCAGGCATAAGGAGGGCCCCTCTCCCGTGATGGTTTTATGACCTGTTTTAGGGATGAAGGGTGGGTCAGAGTGACCTTCCCATCTCTGTTGTTTTCTCTTGTTGAAAAACAGATCTTATATTTTAAAGTAAATTTTAAAGATCTTATTGGCTTTACTCAAGGATTCATAAATCGGACAGTATCCCATCTAGCAGATAGAAAGGAGCTCGGAAGAGCTGGTGCAGAACCTTCACGAGTTCTCTGAAAGACAAGTAAGATGCATTGACTGCAGACAGGGAAACGATCTTTCACCCCTCCCTGAATCTATGTCCTGTGCAACACGATGCCACAGCTCCTCCTGTAAAGAGGTGGAATTTACTCTCCACTCTTTGAATTTGGCCTGGCCTTGTGACTTACTTTGGCCAATATGCATATAGCAGAAGTGATGGTGGGCCCATCCTAAGCCTCCAAAGATTTTGTGCACCTCTGCTCACTCGGAAATGTGCAGCATCATGCATAGAAGCTCAGATCAGCATGCAGGATAACAGGAGATACATGGTCCAGTAAACCCACTGTCCAGGAACAGTCAACCCACCACAGAGTGAAGCCATCCTCAACCTGCCCCTGGGTGATATACACCTGCACCTTGCTTTCAGAAGAAGCTTCTTCATTCGGCTGTTGATCCTCAAATGTCTTCAGCTCAAAATAATCCTCATGCTGCTGAGACCTACTCAGATACCCGTCGAGAGCTTCCTGGGAGAGATTGGCATGGAGTGACAAGACAGTGTGAGCCATGCCGAGATGGGACAGAGCAACCTGGCATGAGTCAACCTGGCACAAATCACTAGTCAGCCGATCTCCCCAAAAGACTGGTTGGGTGGTAAGCAATAATAAACGTTTACTGTTTGAAATCATGGGCCTTGGGGTGGTTTGTTGTGTGGCAAAAAACTAACTGACACAGGAAAGGCAAATGATTCCTCTTCTCTGCTTTTCCTCATAATCTAGAACTTCTTCCTCACCGAAGCTTCTCTCCCATTTTTCTCCTTGGTGGCCTCTCTTGCAATAGCCTTTCTCTATGAGTCGTCCTTTGAAGACTGTGGTCGTATTACATGTGGATTTCTACGTCACCACTGAGAACTGAAAATGGAATCTGAATGCATATGAAAAAGCATTTTTTTTTTTTAAGTGAGAAGCATATCATGCAGGAGCTAATTGTGTGTGCATGGCTGAATGACTAACCATGCCCTGGAGAGGTTCTATCGCATTCCATCATAGCTTGCTCATAACAGGAAACACACCAACGGTGTGTGGAGCCTAATGTGAAATAGACCCCAGGTCAGTGGCTTTGCAGTTTGCTGTTCACAGGCAGAAAAGATGTGGAGAGCTCCTATCTTTACAAGTGGACACGGATTGCAATTAGCGCATGCTTCCTGCCTTGATCTAGATGGGCAAGCTCTTGGAGAGGAAGCGGAAATGGGAATTTTGACATCAGAGGGATGGAGGCTCTGGCCAACAGCATTGCATCTCTGGGTCCCAAACAAGCTCCTTGAGCCCTGGGACCCCGTTGCTTGGCATTCCCACTAGGCTTCCCCCCAACCCCAGCATTGTCCCTCGGGTCAGTACATAGATTCAAAGGTGAATCATCTGCGGTTAGGAAAAGAGATGACACAATTGTTGGGGCCATCCATTAGCCCAAGTAAAAGAATTCATCTTGCTGTTTCTGCAAAAAAAAAAAAAAAAAAAAAGGCACCAGTAATTATATTCTCAGTATAATGTTTTCAAAGCATTTTCTGATTATTTATGACACAGAATCCTTATAATGTGAGAGAAATAAATGATGTTCCCAGAAGTTAAGTGACTAACTCCAAGTCATAAAGCATCTTAGTGGCTGAGTGGCTAACCACCCGATGCTTTCATTTCCTTTATTTTATTAATTTAACAAATATTTCTTGATCATGTGGTATTTATAAAGCAGGACTCCCCCTTCACATGCTTTGGAAATTTTTTTTTTTCCTGGAATTTTCTTTACTTGTTCATTTTATAATATATATGTGAACTCTGAATTGCTAATTAAAAGAAAACCATGTTGGGCGCCTGGGTGGCTCAGTCGGTTAAGCATCTGCCTTCGTCTCAGGTCATGATCCCAGGGTCCTGGGATGGAGTCCCACATCGGGCTCCCAGCTCAGCGGGGAGCCTGCTTCTCCCTCTGCCTCTGCGTCTCTCTCTCTCTCTGACTTTCATGAATAAATAAATAAAACATTTAAAAAAATAAAAAAAGAAAACCATGTTTTGGGAAGTTCTACATTTAATCTAGTAACCAGCCTAACAAAGTGACAATACATATCACAAGAAACCATTTAAAACATTAAATTAAAAATACTAATGTTGACTTTAGCTAAGTAGAATACATCGAGAGGAAAATATACTATTTTCACAGGCAGCCTGCATTAGACATCTACATAAAATGACAGGTACCACAAAAATGATTAGGAAGCTGATATAAATCCTTTTTGATAGGCGGCAAAGCATTTATTAAAATGAAAGCATGACGTGAAACTTTAAAAGAGAAAACAAATGGTCCAGGTTTGCATGTGGACAGGAGACAATAAAAAGCATTTGCATTTGCTAGGCAAATAAGACCTTAAATGGTAGGGTTCAAACACTTGCCTACAGTTTTATAAGATCTGTTACCAGCAGGTCAGACTAAATCAGAACACTTTCTCTCTTCAACTCAGGCATCTGATTGGAAACAAAAGATCCCTCCATAGGATAGTCCCGGGAGATGCCAGATGTAGCAAAGCAGAGCAGAAGGGAGAGAGAAAGTGAAGCTAACTGACAGGGTGGTGCAGAAATGCACATGAAATCCAAAGAAATCAGCAAAGCCATGTCTGCCTCAGTGTGGAGGGAGGGCTTCAGGTCTGTTCTTAGGGAGATGAGGTAAGGTGGAATCTCGCAAATCTGCAGGCAAGAAGGGGGTCTCAAGAGAATAAATCCATGCCATTTTGGACCTCCTGGTGTGAAGTGAGGCAGACCAGAGCTCCAGAGTCTGTGTGCGGTCAGCCAGTCCTGCATCCCTAAGAGCATCTGCCCTTTCATGCACAGTCCCTACCTTAGTGGCTCCCCTGGCTTTGCCCTGGTTCCATAGTCCTCTTGTCCTGGCAGGAATCAAGTTCTGGAGCTCACCCTGGCATTATGTCTCTCAACGTGTTGTCTTTGTGTCAGGATTGGCTGAGGTGTTTTTTAAATGTGCAGATTTCCATGGCCAATCCTTACCTAACTGAATCGGATATTGGAGGCTGGAGCCAAGGAACCTGCATTATTAGCCCATCATCCAGACACACGGACATTTGAGAATTGCTCAAGTATTTCAGAATATGGTGATCGGAAGTTGGAGGCAGTTCCAGAATCTTCTACAGTTATCAAGATTTTACTCCCTTTGTTCAACCTGTTAGCTGCACCAGCCTACAGGGAGTGGGGTTCTCCTTCCTACTTGTCAACCATTCATATTAAATATTTATTAAGAGCCTATCACACAACAGGTATTGTTCAGGTCCACAGACACCGTGGAGATACGATTCAAATAAAAATTCTTGCTCTCACAAAGCTAACATTCAAGTGAGAGGAGACACATAATAAACAAGTAATAGATAATAGAAAGGGGTAGCTATGTGGAGAAAATGAAGCATCGGGGAGTGGGAGGGCTGGAGTGGAGTGAGGGTGGGGGGTTGCAGTTTTAAATAGGGGCCCCAGGAGGGCATCCATGAGAAGATGACTTCTGAGCAATGACCTGATAAGGAAAACACAACCATGTGTTTAAAGTTTGGGCCTTTAAAGAGGTGATCAAGATTAAATCATAAGGGTGGGGTCCTGATCAATAGGATTGGTGTCCATCCAGGAGCAGGAAGAGACACCAGGGATGTGAGCTACAAGCCGAGGAGAGAGGTCCCATGAGAAACCAGCCCTGTCATCACCTTGACCTTGGACTTCCGGCCTCCAAAAGCATGAGAATATAAATTTCTATTGTGTAAGGGACCCAGGCTGTGGTATTTTGTTATGGCATCCCAAGCAAAATAATAGATACCCAGTTACACTTGCATTGCACATAGAAAATTAATAAGTTTTTACCATGCACGCTACATACTTACACCAAAACATTACCCGTTGTTTGTACGAAATGTAAGTAAAAGTAGGCATCCTATATTTTAATTTGCTGAATCTGGCAGCCCTGGCTAAGTGAGTACCTAGGAGAAGAGAATTCTAAGTAGAGTAGACAACACTGACTGCCAGAATTAAACCCCAAATGGAATGGGGGAAAAAGCAAAAATTGGGAAGAGATGGGTCACAGTGGGTAGCCAGAGAAAATTCGGGACATCCTTACACGATTTATTAGAATAATGTATTATCTGTTGTTTATCTGAAATTCAGCTCTAAGCGGGTGTCCCTGATATTGATTAATTGCCAAATTAGGCAATTGTAGGTGAGGAGTGGATTCTGTGGAGTCGCTGTCCGTGATAGGAGTTGGACTTAACACTCTCCCGGAGACAGCCAGCCATCGGGTGATTGTTGATAGATAAAAGCTTTCCAAAGTCGCTGCAAAAGCTCCTACAGCTCTTTGCTCTGAAGGCACTGGTAGACAATGTTCTAGTTCAGATCTACTTGTAGGAAAGACTGTTCTCTTTGTAACTTTCAGGCATACCTGTGTTGCTCCCCTAAGTCCCAGGTGACCCGGCTGTAACTGGAATTTGGAGCTCATAAAAAGGTTCACACTATACCCATTTTGCACCATTAGCTCTCTCACTGTATTGAAGCTTGAAATCTCCTTCCGATTTTTTGAGCCTGCTCCTGTGCCCCTTGACGTACCTTGCCTGCGTACCCTTTGAAAGGAAAGAAGGCAGGTCAGGCTGCCTTGTTTAATTAAGGCTTTCTAATTGGAAACTTTTTGTAAATCAAAAATCTGATTCTCCTGGTTAATTTTGCTTATAAAACTTTGCAAATTAAAACCTAATTGGAAAAAAAAATGAAACCTAATGGAAAAGAACTAAAAAAAAATAATAAATTAAAGCTTTGAAAAATTCCCGAACACCGCAATGAAAACCTGTTCTATTTGTTCAAAAAGTTTACTGCTAGGAAAATCTTATAACCTGTTTAATCCCCTGCAGCTGGGAAAAGCAGTTATGGTAGACAGAGGAGGTCATTGGCAGCCTTTTGCAAAGAGCGGGGAGGACAGAACTTTATTCCATTGTGAAGCATCACTATTCATAGCCTAAGGAAGATCCTTCGATTACAGGTAGGGTAAAATACCGATTAGGACTTTGTTCCCGTCCTGAATTCCAAGAATATGTAGGTTTTACTTCTCTTACAGGCGCTTAAAGAATAATGAGACAGTGGAAACGTTTGGGGGAAAAAAATCCCACGTAATGATAGTCGAAATGGTGGAATAGGAACAAAGTGAATGAATTTATTACTTGGTGTCCTTACTAGGACGGCTCAGACACAGACATGTCGTATGATTAATTTTAGTCATGTTTCCTTTTTTTTTTAGATTTTATTTATTTATTTGAGAAAGAGAGAGAGCCCACAAGCAGGGGGAGCAGCAGGCAGAGGGAGGGGGAGAAGCAGACTCTCCGCTGAGCAGGGAGCCCGATGCGGGACTAGATCCCAGGACGACCCAGAATCATGACCTGAGCCGAAGGCAGATATTTAACCGACTGAGCCACCCAGGCACCCCTTTAGTCATGTTTCTAAAGCAGAAATCAGTTCCTCCGAATAGTCATCGAGTCAATGCAATTATAACACAGACTCAGGAAATGTGTGTTGAGTCGTTTATTAATTATTTAAAAAATAAACCAATTTCTGAATATTTCAGTTAAAGGACACCTTCCTCAGATTAGTTAACTTTTAAATGAACTAAAATGTCCGCAGTGAGCTTCTGTGGTTTTGGTATGCCCAGAATTTCCTTATCCATTCTTCTCCAGCAAGCACCCTTCCTCTTCCCTTGAGGACAACTCCCCACTTCTGGGGGAGCTGGTGGGCACACGACACTGTTCTCAGGAGCAGATGCAAAGTCTAGTCTGGGTCCATTAATATAGCTCACTAGCTCGGAAGAGTCTAGAAAATAGACAAGGAATCTCAGACTCTTCTGTTGGGGCTTTTTATATGCGGAGTGGGTAGAAACAGACTTGTTAACTTAGAATGGTGGAAGGTTATGGCTGCTTAGCCTCTGTTCTTTCCATGTGGTGAAGAACTTTACAGAGGAAGAGAAAAAAAAAATAATCCCAACACAGAGACAAGAAGAGACAAGAGGGGTAAGTTGATCAAGAGATTATCCGAGGATGAGAAGTAAATCAAGAGTGACTTACGTTCTTTTATTTCTTAGATTTCGTCACTCCTGAACCCGTTTTGTCCCTGTTCTTTCTTTATCTGAGCCACTAATTTTCTGTATATGTTTTGTGAGGCAGAGTTAAGCTTATGTCTTTAAAGCCGCGAGCCCTGCCTAAATAGGAGTTAATTCCCTTGCAATAGATATGACTCAGGTTTTATTTAAGAAACAAAATCGACCTCTACGTACATATGTATATAAAGCATGGTTTTTCTTTTGTTCCCTCAAATGATCAGGTAGAAAAGATAGTGCTGTGATATTTTTGAATCCTTACGAATTCTCTAACATTGTTCCTGCTTTCTTAACCACTTGAATTTGAAGAACAACACGCCACTGGGGAAAGATACGTTGGACGAAAAGAGCTTCAAGTCATGTTAATTTGGGATTTGTAGAGGGGACCCCTGACATAATCTGTTTTTTTAAAAAGGCAAGGCAATCTAAACAGATGCAGTGATTATTCCTGGGGAGCATCAGATTTTTTTTTTTTTAAATCAAACCATTGAACTATTATTGTAAAAAGACAAACAGTACAAGAATGTGTGGTAGATAATCACACACGAGCCCCTCCAGGATGACTGGGAACAACCCAGCAAGGAAAGAGAGAACTATCTTTATGTTATGAGGGCAGAAACCTGTGGTCTGGGGTTTCAAGAGTCATCGTTATACACAGCTTCAAAGAGTACTTTGTCTCAGAAAGGAGGCAGAAATGCTGTTTTCTGGAAAAAGTTTGAATACCATTCTTCCTCAAATGTGCGTGCGAAAGAGCAAGATTTCTATATTAAAGGATTATTTCAGAGTATGTACTTTTAAATATCATATGTACCTGATGAATTAGTATGCACAAAGATTTCCCTTTTTCCTTTTAATTTTTGTCAACATCTCCATTGACTGACATTATAGCCTGCTCTCATCGAGAAAGTGGAGAATCACTGTGTATTTGGGGATGGGCACTGCGTGTGTGTGTGTGTGTGTGTGTACCATACATATGTATAAGGTGTGTGCTTATGGGAAAACAAAGAATTCAAGGGGTCAGAAGGACAGGTGGCAGTCTGACCAATGGCTTTGGCACGGGTCAGTGGGCAGGCCGACCAGGTAAGCCAAAGTTTGTGAGCTTGAACTCCACCTGAAATGGTTATTCAGGGTGAAATTTCTCATAAAGTAAATTTAAAGGTAACTACTGAGTGGTGGAGCCAAGAAAAATATTATAAAGCACTCTGCACATATTTAAGTAAAATTCTGCCAAAATCCCTCCTTCTCCCACCTCCTCCACCCCCCGCCCCGCCCCAGGTCTCTGTTTGCCTAGGGATAGAGCACCACGCTAGGGCCTCACTCTGCATCCAAGTGCATTAAGCATGGCAGGTAAGGGCAGGTGAGTCCCAAGGCCGTGCCTCCTGCATGTGATAAATGATGGAAAAGAGAAGGCATGCAGAGCGGGAGGTAAGGTTCCTGGTCGGATTGGGAATACCATTCCACCACAAGCAAACAGTACGTCTGTGTCTCCAGCTGACTGTTCCTTTGACTGCATTTGCAACCAAGTCCTATTTTCCCAGCTGCGTCTCCCCACCACTGTCACCATGAATGCTGCTCACATGCATCACCACCATCAACAGACACGTCCGATCTACAGGGAAGCAGGGCTCACACTGTGCCATGGGTTGTTCTAAGGACTCCAGGTGCTTCATCTCGCTTATTTGGGTGAGTTCATTTCACCCTCTAGTGGATGGCACTGTGTCAGTTTTGGGGGTTACAAAAATACAAAAACAATATTCCTGCCTTAAGGAGCATGCAGTGCAGGGAGAAACACAGCATATGGATCAAAAGTGAGCTAACCTAGGGGCGCCTGGGTGGCTCAGTCGTTAAGCGCCTGCCTTCGGCTCAGGTCATGATCCCAGTGTCCTGGGATCCAGCCCCACATCGGGCTCCCTGCTCGGCGGGAAGCCTGCTTCTCCCTCTTCCACTCCCCCTGCTTGTGTTCATCTCTCACTGTGTCTCTCTGTCAAATAAATAAATAAAATCTTTAAAAAAAAAAAAGTGAGCTAACCTTGCAGGTGGAACTAAATGATACTGAATGAGAGCAAGCAGTACAGACAATGGAGGTGATTATTTCCTGCTCAGTGAACCCATTATATTTTGCCATATTGTCTAATATAGTTTAGACCTGTATCAGCTGAAAGCATTATGAAATGGTACCAAAGAACACCAAAATAACCAAACAATATAATGGTAGAAATAAAAGACACACACACAAACATACATTTTGAATATGGTCACCTTCCTATTGTTTACACTCTAAGGAGAAATTAAAGTTTCAAATGAAATCTCACGGAAATAAATGGAAGCTTTTGTCCTTTGAAATTTCTGCTCATTCTCAGACAGCTGCCCTTTAAAAATGTCTGGGTTAAGCCAACATCACTTTTTTAGCAGTGGTAGCCTTGACCATCTTCGGCCAAGTTGAGTAAACTATTAAGTCATCAAGAGCAAAATAACCCAAAGACTCTGGATGTGTCCTACATTTTTATAGTCATTGAGGGTTGTTAGGACTTGTAAGCTATCACAGAATCTGGCCCACCATAAAGTGTTGGAAAATAAACAAGAATCGCCCTCGCCCTCCAGCAATTACTGACAATAAAATTATGTTTCCAGATCCAGGCACGTGGTTCCAGCAAAGGCTTAATGATATATTGGAAAAGGAGGATAGACAGAGAAAA
The DNA here is from genome assembly GCF_011800145.1 of Mirounga leonina. Lineage (NCBI taxonomy): Eukaryota > Metazoa > Chordata > Mammalia > Carnivora > Phocidae > Mirounga > Mirounga leonina. Next base: position 7,350,789 of record NW_023270777.1, on the reverse strand, counting down.
TATGAGAGACAAGAAAAACATCATTGTGACCTCAGGCTGTAGGATGCCAGGCAGATTTTCAGGCTTGTTGTCCACAACCCAAAGCATGGGAACTTAGAATAGTTTCCGAGAAATCCCCCATCAAGCAATTCTGGTACCTTCCATACGATATTTTGGAAGGAGTAATGTGAAAGATATTTTTGTCTTCCCAAGTGTGCAATGGTGCCAATTTTTGACTCACAGCATCTTACTTGTGCTGTCCTTTTTTTCTCTATCACGTACATTGTGAACCTATTGAGTTCTATCTCCCTTTGAGTATTTTTCTCGGCACCTGAGCTCTGAACTGAATTTAGGCTCTTGTGACAAAACTCTCCTTCTTTCTTGTGAAAAGAATTCCTCACCATTTGTGGTGGGGAAATAGAAGCATTCATGGAGGAGACTGTGATCTCCTGTTCTTTCTTACCATATCCCCTGCAAGGGCTCAAGGCCCATGAGCTCTGTGCTACATGACTTTGAATATTCGTCTTTGCACTGATTTTTAAAGCCTGTGAAAACAGCTTCCGATGGGGTGCTTTGGCTTCCACCTGAGATCTGTGCCAGCAGGACTATCCCTCCTAATAAATTCTGGCACTGAAATTGCTGATCCAAGTTGGGATCTTAGGGTCCCAGTATTTGTATCCTTACCACAGACTAAAAGGCTTGGTGGTGCTTAAAGCATTTAGTTGGAGTGGCTCTTCCATCACCCTACACTCATACTGTGGGCTTAGCCCTCAGCCACGTCTTTCCTAGGACCACAGGACATGAAGGATCCTTCAGAACTGCTGGAGAGCCTCCTGGTTTTCCATGAACATTCTCAATGTGTCCATGATTTCCCATGAACATTCTCCTGTGTCCATGATTTTCTATTTCTCTTTTTCTCTGTGTACACTTTCGGGTTGGTTTCTCTCTCTCTCTCTCTCTCTCTCTCTCTCTCTCTTTTTTTACATTTTATTTTTAAGTAATCTCTACACACAATGTGGGGCTTGAACTCACAACCCCAAGATCAAGAGTTATGCACACTCTACTGCCTGAGCCAACCAGGAGCCCCCCTTCTCTCTGTATGCTCTCTAAGATGTAAGAAGAAGCCTGTGTTCTCCATAACCTTTATTATTTCTATTTACCACAGGCTCATGCTCTCCCCATGCCTCTCTGTCCCCTTCCTTTTAACCTCTTCTAGCCACCAGTGATCATTTGAATTATGGAATCCCATAGTTTACTCATATTCTATTTTCATTCAGCAACAAAATTATTCCTGCACTCCTTGAATATATGAACAACCCAATTCCAGAATCTCATTTTGAGGGCCTCTTTCTTGGGCCATTTCTGGGACCAGTTATCAGCCAAGTCCCAGCAGAAAACAAGTGATAACGTTAAAAGGGGATAATTCCAGATAGGAAAACAGATCACACACTCTCTACGAGGTATGGGTGTAAGGGAATCACAAGGATGGAGTGGTTACCTGGAGACAGTAGAGACTGAGCTCTTACAACCCTAGACCTAGAGGGACAAGGAGGATTCCAAACTGGAATTTGGAAGAAGAGAGAATGGAGTCGCCAGTTATCTTGGGAAGGGCAGGGACTTTCACAGAGCTAGTCCAGACTGACCTCAGAAGGAAGGACCCATCCCCCTGCCTCCCCCTGATCTCACCTTACTCCTCCCAGAGGCTGAAACTAACTGGAAACAAAGCGATAAAGGAGCCCTGTGATGTAATCTCTACCAGCCAGCTCCTCAGACAAGACTGCAAGGGAGAAAGGGATACGGTGAATCAGGAAGGGCAAATAAAAGATATCCCACACAGTGTGTTTCTCATAAACTTCATAGAACTGCAGTGTGCGAGTGTGTTTGTGTATAACCCATTTTAACAATCTCTGCCTCTTTGATAGGGGAAACTTGCTTTCCCACCTAACATTAAGCTTTTTCTCTTATTTTATATCGACTGGTTATTTTCGATCCTTGTTTTCTTCTTGCTTCCCACCCACCCCTTATTTTTGCTGTTTGATCAAATTGGTATTCACTCCAATTTTCCTCTCCTTGTTCAATGGAAAGTGTGCCTTGCAATTCCTTCCCACCGATGATTGCCTTCTCATGTCCCGCACAATTACTACTGTATAAAATCAAACTACCAACTATCTACTCCTCCTGGGTTCTGACTTCCCCTGCTGTTCCTGGATCTATTTAGCCCCAAACAGGAAGCTTTCGAATCATTTTACTTTGCTGCTGTGCCACAACCTTCCCACCCCCCAACTTCTAGGTCTGGAAAACAGTTCAGTATTGCCAGTAGAGGAGTGTTTTCCGTCCCCTTGCAGCCTGTGCATCTCTGCTCCCAGCCCCGCTCCTCACTGGGACTCGCCTGCAACAACAGGGAACCACTTTGATCAAAATCATAGCCTCTCCCAGGGGGACATCATGGCCAATAATGATAACTCTCTGTCTGTCAGAAAGAAAGATCTGAGGCCCCCTTGCCTTCACTTGGGACGACCCTGAGAGGTCTTTTCAGCTTCGGCTGTCAGGATTTGCTGAGGCCTCAGTGAAGATCAGATTCCTTTCCTGATAGGTGTGTTTCCCAAGAACACTCCACTATAAACCTTCCGCATGCAACAGTCCATCTTAGAGTCTGTTTCCAGAGAATCCCTTTGAAGGCCTTATTCTTCATTTTGTTTCCCCTTGGGGCACAGTTCAGCAAGGACCTTGAAGTGGAGTTTGGGGGACCAAGAAGTGGGAATGTCAGTTTCTTCCCTGCTGGGCTGGTAGTTTACCAGCTGGTATTTGTGGGTTTTCTCTGGGGCCCCAGGATACTCCTCTCTGCTCCCTGATCTCCTCGGCTGCAGGGGTGTGCATTTAGGGAGGAATTTTCGGTTCCTCACAGTTCCCTGGTGGCTACAGGTCTCTTGGGCTGCCGTTCTCCATGGGGTCTGTATTACTTTCTTAGGACTGCCATAACAAAGCCCTCTAAGTTAGGTAGCTTAATATCTTCACAGTTTTGGAGACCACAAGTCCCAAATCAAGGTGTTGGCAGGGTCACATACCCCCAGAGGAGCTAGGGGAGAATCCTTCCAGCCTTTGGGAGGTGTCAGCATTCCTTGGCTTTCTTGCTTGTGGCCATGTCGTTCCAATTTCTCCTTCCATCTTCCTATTGCCATCTGTGTGTCTGCAACTTCTTTTCTGCCTCTTCTTGTCTTTGCATTTAGGGCCACCCAGGTAGTCTAGCATAATCATATCTCAAGATCCTTGACTTAATCACATCTACAAAGATCCTTTTTCCAGTTGAGATGACATTCACAGATTCCAGGGATTTGGACGTGGACATATCTTTTGGGGGGGCACCTTTCACCCCATTCTAGGGTATATGGAGCCTCTCAGGTGAAGCGCTTTCCAGCAAATCATTTGAGTTTTAAATTGTTTCCCTCTGCCAGTCTCTCAATGCTTCTCAAGTCCAGTGGGGCACTGTCCTGTGCCAACTCCCTATATTCATACACAGCAAGCCCCTCCCTACACAGGGCAAACACTTTTGCTCCACCTAAATCCTCCATGAGGCATGGACCTCTGGTCCAACTGCACGATCAACCAAGGTCATTTAGAGTTGGATTGGAATTGGAAAAAGCAGAAAAGACTATAATCCGTAATCGGATTAACAAGACAGCCTACTTCCTAGGATTTCAACCTCTCCCGATCTTAAAAAAAAAAAAAAAGTGATATTAAGTTAATATTATAAAGAACAATTTAAAAATGCTTAATCTGTAGAAAGGGATACTTACCTTCCCAAAATTCTAGTATAAAATACACACTCAGATATAAGAAGCCACTAATTATTTGCTACTCTGATCTATTCAACCCAAAAAGTATACAGGTAATGGGCAACACTCACTGGTATAACTCAAGTTCTATGTTCAGAGAAATCTGGCCAAAGCAAAACCAAGGGGGTGGGGGATGAGAGTGGTTCCTTTTTGATATATTTTTCATCTAGAAGATGTTTTCTTTTCTTTTTTTAAAAAGATTTATTTATTTGTCAGAGAGAGAGAGAAAGAGAGAGCATGAACAGGGGGGAGCGGCAGGCCGGGGGAGAAGCAGGCTCCCTGCTGAGCAAGGAGCATGACAGGCAACTCGATCCCAGGACCCTGGGATCATGACCTGAGCAGAAGGCAGACGCTTAACCAACTGAGCCACCCAGGTGTCCCATAGAAGACGTTTTCTAATTTTAGTTTACTTGATAAACATCCCCTGATCAAATGGCAGGCAACTTTATATAAGATGATACTTAGTTACCCCCAGAGAAGCAACCTCAGCAGCCGTACCTTCAAACTCAGCCTTAGAAAACAACATTTAGCGCATTTAGTTAATGAGCAGGGAATGCCAGGGTAATATAACTTAATGGGGATGGAATCTGCTGTAACCCTCCTCATTAGTGACACATGGTAAAGGTTAGTCATTCTGAACTCACTTCCCACTGCTGTTAAGGGATTTTATAATCCATGCAGCAAAGTGAGATGCTGGCGGGAGCACTGACGTTCATTCTACTTTCTGTATGCGGCACACATCCTCCTTCCTCTCCTGTCCCTCCTGTTATCCTCCTTGGAAAACCATTTGTTACCTTTTGTGAAAGCCCTAATTAAAGGAGAAAATGGAGTTAGGGCAATTGAGCAAGCCCCATAACTGATAAGGGTTTGGGAGCTTGAGACAAGTACATGTTAACGAAGCCTGCCAAAATCATGCGTTCCAACCTGTTGCTCAGGTCATGGAATTATTGTGGGTGGTAAACCAAACAAATGTTGTGGTTGTTGTGGTGGTTGTGGTTGTTGTTGTTTGGTCCAGGAAATAGTATTTACTAACAACAAAGAGTCTTTAGACCTGTCCTCACACATCTGACTACCAAAGAGGGAGACAAACTCCCGGTCCTTTGCAGGAACACTTTGAATGATCACAAAGACAGCCCCAAACAAGAGTTGAGAAGAACTTGGGTGAGTGCTTCACAAGCAATATTCTTGAAAAAAGGCTCTGTTTGGAATTGATTTACGTAACAAAGCGAGCTGGCCTTTCAAGCCACTGTTGATAAACCAATTTTCAGAAGGATTAGCCTGACCTCCTCTTGGAAACGCGCTCTGGACTGGCTAATTCTCTTGAGTCCTGCGTGATAGTGACATGCGACATGATCCTTTTGCAGGTGGCTTGTGACTCATTTGGGAAGATAGGTTTGCACACATGAGAACAATAAAGTAACAGTCATGTAGAACCTGTTTTAAAAGGGCAGAGTTTGTAAGTAGCTGCTGGATTCTTCAGGGAAAGCTATTGGAGGAAGTTAGGAGGAACTAAGGTCTTGGGTCCCTGGAGAATCGTGGGTGTGGGGAACCTGGACATGGCTAGTCATTGGAGGGCAGCAGATGGGGTTCTAGTCTGGCTCTGTCCCCTTGGGGGTACAAGGAGCAATCAGTGTGATTACCTGCCCAACAGGCCCCCTTCTGAGGGTAGTCCCTGCGTGGAGCACCTCCATCCTGTGGGATGCTTTTATTTTTAATTTTTAAACTTTTTTTTAAAGATTTATTTATTTATTTTAGAGAGAGAGAGCACGAGCAGGGTGAGGGGCAAAGGGCAGAGGAAGAGAGAGAATCTCAAGGAGACTCTATGCTGAGCATGGCCCCACGTGGGGTTCAATCTCGTCACCCCGAGATCATGACCTGAGCCAAAACCAAGAGTCAGACTCTTAACCTACTGAGCCACCCAGGTGCCCCCTTGAATATTGATCGGCATGATTCCCTTCCTCAGTTCTTAGAGTTTCTGCCTTAAAAGTCTCCCATGCAGTGGTGAGGCCATCTCTGACCTCTTTCTATAAAAGCAGCAAGCTCCACCCTCACCCCAAATTGGCCACCCGGCAAACCCTATCTCCTCTGCCCTGGTTTATTTTTCCCCTTTGAGTTTTTTCATCTTCTACCATGCTAAATATGCCACAATGTATTTGTGTATGTCTGTCATCCTACTAGAATGTCCGTTCTTGGAGTGCCTGCTCCCAGCACTTAGAGTACATACTGAGGACACCCAGTAAAATTTGTTGAATAAATTTCAATGACAGATTTAAACATCAATTTTTTTCACTGAGGACTTGAATGCAACTTATAAATCTTCTTATCCTTCTTATAAAATCTACTCAATTTTAACAAGCATCTTGAAAGAGGCCTTTGATTAACGTTCAATGGGGGTAGTTAGTTAAATCCCATTAAATACTTTAAACTGCATTTATAAATTAAATATATGAATATATGCTTCTAACAAGCAAAACTTCCCCCAATACAGTAAATCCAATAAATTAAATGTAGCTACAGAAAATCGTAACTTCTCTTAAATATTCCAATATTATACACAAGTGCAGCAAATGCTACATGTCTAAAATCAATTACTCAGTATGCAACTTACACTGGGATTGCAAGACTATTCTGTCAGATTAGTCAATGTGCCAATCTCTCTTAATTGTTAGAAATATTTTAAATATCACATGTGTAGAAATTCTTCCTAAATATCATTGAATGCTTATCATGGAACTGATTATTCCCTTCCATCTGTCTCTCTATGCTATTAAGACATACCCAGTAAAGGAACTAATATGACAATAGTTGGGGTTACCATCCTAATGGGCTGATACTGCCTGTGGGTCAGAGAGTTTATGCCAGAATGTGAAATCTGGAGATTCCCAAAACACTCATCACTGTCTAGCCTTTGTGAAAGTTAATTCCCTGCAAATGGTGGGGCATCTCACAGCCCATGTCCTTGGGCTAAAATACACCATTATCTAATTCTTCCTTTTGATTGGTTGATTGATTTTAAGGTTTTATTTGTTTAAGTAATCTCTACATCCAACATGGGGCTGGAACTCATGAGCCTGAGATCAAGAGTCCCTTGCTCTTCTGACTGAGCCAGCCAGGCACCCCTAATTCTTTTTTTAATTTATTTTAGAGTGTCCTCTTCCCTTACTACCTTCCCCTCCTTCACCAACCTTCACAAACCTATGTCCATTATCACTTGATGGGATAATCCAACTAATTTACCTCTTACTTGATTTTTATTGAGTTATTTTCATAGTCATTCTATGTGGCTTGGTTAAAATTCTTATATATATTTTGATGACATGCTATTGGATTCTGCATCTTCCTGTGTTTCTCTAAGATCATGCTAATGAAGCACACAGTCCCCTATGAACAGCCGTGGCTCAACAGCCTCCACCCAAACTTTCAGTTCATTCCAGTTACCTCTCTGCTTTGCCAGAATGGTCCCAGCCAAATCTTCCCCCAGTCTTCTTTCCAGTGTTTCCTTCAGGGACGTTCTAACTCTACACCCCGCTATTTTCCCAAGCAATTATAAATACCAACTTTTGCTACCAAGCCTCCTGTTGGGGTCCCATCCTCAAAGTCTATCTTTAAACAAATACAAGAGGAATTTTGATCAATATCATTGTCCTCTAGTTTATTTCAAATGAATAGCAAGGGAGACTGAAAGAATGTATGCCAAAGTGTTAAGGTGAGGTGGTGGAGTTCCAAGTGATTTCTATTTTCGTCTTTTATTTTTGTCTACAGTGAACATGTGTTACTTATATAATAAGGCAGAATAAAGCTTGAGCCACAACTTGTGCTCATTCGGGGATTCAAATGTATTTGGGCATGATTCAGAAAACTGATGGAGAGTTACTTGTGATGTTCAGGGAGAAATGATTTTTGTGAGAACAATGTAATGGATGCCATCTCACCCTTGTTCTGAGCTCCAGTCATGCAGGCTGTGTTTAACTGGAAAAGAGTAGCTTTAACTAAATGTAGTGGCATGCAGTACTTTGTGATCTCTCGAACAGAACTCACAGAGACCATTCGTCACTTCAGAATCTTGAGGGCAATAGGGCAGCATTGTTACTTGGTGGCTGTGGGGGATGTAGGGAGGGTCTATGGAGCTGAGCCTGGTAAAACATAGAAAGCGAGCAAGGAAATGTCAGAGACAGCTGGTCAACTATCAGGAGTATTCTGGTGGGGACTACAGGACCCATCAGAGCAGAGGAAACAGAACTTCTTTTTGGGATCCTGTGAGACATCCTCTGGAAACTCCCAGAAAAACATGGAGGATACTACTTTAAAGATAGGACTGGAGGGGGGTGCCTGGGTGGCTCAGACGGTTAAGCGTCTGCCTTCGGCTCAGGTCATGATCCCAGAGTCCTGGGATCGAGGCCTGCATCAGGCTCCCTGCTCCTTGGGAGCCTGCTTCTCCCTCTGCTTCTCTCTCTCTGTGTCTCTCATGAATAAATCAATAAAATCTTAAAAAAAAAAAAAAAAGATAGGACTGGAGGTTGTGATTCTGAAAGGGGGCCCCAGAATCAGCACAGTTATTTGGGTTAATCACTGATACTATGATCCTGTCTTTATTTGTGATGTGAAGATGGGAGAGAAGTTTGGATTGATTTTTTAGGAACATTTGTCCTGTGTCTACTATGTTCCCCTCACTGAAATAGACATAGTGATACAAAGATGCCCAGTCCTTGCTCAAAACACGCAGTTGTAGCAGGATAACTGAGATGTGTAGTACGGCTGTGCAGAACAGCAAAGTACAATATGACGATTGAGACATGGACTGGATTTTAAGTGCCAAGCCTGGGGCTGTTGCTCAATAAAGATCTGCAAATTAGTGGGTGGTGGATGGACTGTTGAATGAATCCATGTCAGAAATCATCAGTGTTCCCAGATCCCAGATGACAGAGGAAGCAGACTGACCTGTTTGGATGCTCTAATCGTATTGAAATAATGGTGAAATATTCTTTTGTCAGTGATATCTGTATATTTCAAGCAGTAGGGGGAATGGCCTCAGCCACTAAATGATGTAGAGAGTGTGTTCATAAATATCGAAAGAAACAGGAGGAATCATGACAAACCCTCAGTGGCCGAGATAAGATGTTCAGTGTGAAAGAAAGGAGAGGAATAAATATTGCATGGGAATTGTGAACCCAAACCTTCACAGGAGAGAAAACCGTGGCGTAATTGTTTACGGACATGGGAGGCAGAGGTGTAAATAATGGCAACAGGCAGAGGGGAGGCTGGGGAAAGACTCCTATCTGCCCCTCGATCTCAGCAAGCACTTTACACCTTTGCCAAGAACAATATGTTCTTATACGGATGCTGCCACGTGAATTATCTGAGCACAGCCTAATGCTTTCTGAAGCACCAGCATCCCCATCAGCAGCCTTCAAAGAACGGGTCCTAAAGAGATGCCAAGTTGAGTTGTGAGTTTCTTTTGTGTGGGTTTCTGAAGTCCTGGCAGGTAATTCAATCAAATTCCACTCTCCACCTGTCCCGTTTTCCTCTCACCTTTGCCCTACCTGCCAAGAAAGAAAGATAAATGGAAACCAGAACTAACTGAAAACCATTTGGAGTATTACATTCCCGTCGCAGATTGTTTCAGCCTAAGCCCCTGGGATTTGGATTGTTTTGGGTCAACGCCAGTCCAGAGTTTCTCTGAGGAAGCTATGGGCTCCAGCTGTCTTACGGGCTTCTAGCCTCAAAGACCCTGAAGTAGATGCAATGTGACTCTTGCTCTCCTGATGCAGGATGGAGAGAAGGAAGGAATCAAGAGTCCTTGCTTACATCACCTTCAGCTGCTTATCAACCACTGCAAAACCGCAGAGTGCTAGTGGATCGTTTCCAGAAACGATGAGTCTGGGCAGGTAGCAGCTATCCTAACAGGGATGAGCAAATGGAAGGGAATGAAAGAAAAAAAACTGGAGGGTCAGCAAGCACCTTCCCCACATGGTCAATACCATGCTCTTGATAAAGTGCTCCTTGAATAATTCACGTAAACATTTGACAACTATTTATAGAGACCTGACTGTGTGCCAGAGTCTATAATACGTCACAAGGTCATCATAATGAACACTCTGGACCTCTAAGTTACAGAGTTCATAATCTACAATTCCAATGGCATGCAGAGTTACTACAGGGCAATATATTGTACAGAGTGCCACGAGAACTCACAGAAGACAGGGACTAACTCTTCCTATGAGAGTCAGGGAAAGTTTCATATTCAGTAATAGTTGATCTGATGTGTGAAGGTTAAATAGGCATCCACTCAGAGTCAGACCAGGTGAGAAAATGCACAAAGAGGGAAGAGCATATGAAAAGACCTCGATTCAGCAGCCTGCAGTTCTAATTCAGGGATTAACAATTTAGCTTTATGTGCGTTGAGGATAGATTTTTTGGTACAGAGGCTGGGGAATTAGACAGTAGATAGTGTCATTCTTTTTTTTTTTTTTTAAGATTTTATTTATTTATTTCAGAGAGAGAGAATGAGAGCGAGCACATGAGAGGGGGGAGGGGCAGAGGGAGAAGCAGACTCCCTGCTGAGCAGGGAGCCCAACGCGGGACTCGATCCCGGGACTCCAGGATCATGACCTGAGCCGAAGGCAGTTGCTTAACCAACTGAGCCACCCAGGCGCCCGATAGTGTCATTCTTTATCCTGCAAATAGTGGTGGGGAGAGGGGCATTGATGGGTATTACGAGGGGAGGGGCACTTAGTAGTTCATGGAATGTGATGCACAAAGAAGAAAGGGGGATTTTTAGGAAGCTCTTGCAATAGCCAAGCCAGAAATGAGCAGTATGTGAACTTGGACAATGGCAGGTGGGAGACTAACCCAGCACCACGTGGCGTTGACCATGTCCTCCCATATTCACAGTAGTGTGGGATAGGTGCTATGGGTGATTGGCCTGGTCCTTTGACACTGAACTCTGCCATTTGGCTGGTTTTGGCCAATGAGGAGTGAGGAGATAGACACAAGCAGAGTTCCAGAAGGGGTTCATGCCCTGAGGCTTGTTCTCTCCTGCCTCTGCCATCACCCTGAGAACATGCCCAACTTAGCTTGCTGGAAGACATGCATGAGACAGAGCCAAGTCACCCAGCTGTCCTTGCAAAGGCCAGACCAGATCAGATAACCAGTCAGATAAACCTCAGACATAGGAGCAAACCCAGCCATGATCAGCAAACTGCTTAGTTTACCTCTCGGGAATCCCAGCCTTACGGGATTTTGTGGTTAGCGACTATAAGACAGAAGCTAACCAGCATATTGGCTACAGCTTTTCTTTTCAGCGGACTGAGTAGGTTCACATCTCCTTGCCCAAGGAAGCTGCCTTGGTTTCTCCTTGGCTTTAAAGCACCAAAGGAGAGGAGTGAAGAATAACAATTTGTCATCAAAAACCTATATCGTCATCAGAAAGATGTAGGCACAGATTCTATTTATGCCACTGGAAAGTTGAGTGGTTTGGGGAAAACTACTTCTTTTCTCTAATTCTCAGTTGCTCTCTCTGTAAAATGTGGACAAAATGCTTGCTTTAAGGGACTGTGTATTAAATAAAATAAATGTGTGTAATGCACTAAGCCTGAACACGACACATGGAGCACTTTTAGAAATTATATTCATTGTTGTTATTTTTTGTTCTTTTTCTTATTCTAAGGGAAAGAACACCCACCCAGGAGAAGATGCCCTAGGTCCATCTTACAACAACACTGTGACAGAGTTTTGCAAAAGCAGGATCCCAATATAGAGGCATCCCAAACAAGTGATTAAGGGTGCAAAAGTATGCAGGAGAGACAACAAACATAGAATTTCAGTAACAGAGTAAAAAAGATACCATGAGTGGGATGGCAGCCCCTTTAGGATCTCTATTCACCAAATTATAAACCACATTCCCTGGCACCAAGTTCGCATAGAATCCTTAACCTTGACCACTGTCACTCCTGGGCCTACTCAAAAGTGCAATGAAGTGAAAAAGGTGAAGTGCGCCACAAGTCATAATTTAATAAAAACCAAAGGCTCAGAGACCAAAATAAAAATTTTTTAAACACTCCCTGCTGTTCATATGAAAGCTAAAAGCAATGTTTTGGCTACCTTTGAGTAATGCAGAGCCCCCAGAGGGAAACACAATTGCTGATATGAGAAAAGCTTCCAATAAGTGGTTATTAAATTGAATTTCTGCCCAGTTTGAGGGAAGGAAGATGCAGACAAAGAAGATTCTCTGGACTGGTGGGAATGCAAAATAGTAAAACCACTTTGGAAAACAGTGTGGCCATTTCTTATACGTTTCAATATGTACCTGCTATATGATCCAGCCATTCTACCTCTAGGTAATCACTTAAGAAAAATAAAAACTTTTGTGCAACAGAAAACCTGTATGCAAATATTTATAGTGGCTTTGTTCATAATTGTCTCAAACTGGAAGCAAGTGAATGTCTATCAACAGATGAATGGATAAACTGTGGTATATCCATACAATGAAATACTACTCAGCAATAAAAAAGAATGGAATGCTGAGAGGTTGGAAGAATCTCAACTTTGTGGTTCTAAGTGAAAGAATTCAGACTCAAGACACTGAATACCATATGATTTAATACAGATGATATTTCAGAAAAGGCGAATCTATATGAATATATGAATAGGGATTGGATCAATGGTTGCCCGGGAGGCTGGGGTAGGAAAAAATAATACTGCAGGAGGAGAAATAGAGAGTCTTAACACAGGAAATGGTGGTGCCATGTTATTCTTCATTGTTCATATCATACGCAAATAATTCATTTGCTTGAATTTACCACACTTTAAGGTCTTTGGTAAATCCAAGGGATTTGAAAAGACAAAATACCAGTCTGAATAACCCCTAATGGGTGGTAAAGAGATTGATTTTGTTTAAATTAGGAACAAAAAATTTAAGGCAAGGAAACAAGGGATCATCATAAAGAAGAGGATGCAGTCTCACCAATGGTCAGTCATCATAGCTACGGGCCATGTGCCCAGGAGATAGGGAGAAGGCTGGCTGGCCATCAGATGAACATGTTACAGAATTGGCTGCTCAGTGAGACAGACAAAGCTTTAATGGACCGCTAAGATCCATTCCAAATGTGGAAATTTATCATTCTTGCTCATTCCATTTTTCATAAAGTCTCAAAATTCCAGAGACGACAACATGTTCATTTCAACAAAACCACAGTGTCATACCTAAGGCAGAAGTTAGGATCTAAAGTAAAGACATAGGCAAATTATCCTTGAAAGTTTTATAGGATGGTGCATGATGGAACCCAATGTGGGGCCATGATGAGCCCAGAACTGCCACTTTCTTCCTTCAGGCCTGGCACAAACTGTCATTTCTTCAGTAAAGAGCTACAAAAGAAGTTGTGATGCATGAACATTGGCCCCTTTACACACTAGGTTCACACTCGTGGTAGGGAGATGCTCATATTAGGGGCAACTGCAGAGCCTCTGTCCTCCCCTCCCATCCTCTCCAGGACTCCAGGACATTGCTTTTTGGATAGAATGTGGGTGCAGTCACATATGTGGGGGGTTTATCCTTCCCTGCCTCTTTTTTATGTGCATACACAATTGGATTTGTACAAGGGAAAGCCAACTGTGCAGTGACTCCATAGTAAAGGAGCAGGTTTAAAAAGACTTCTCAGGGAATAACTATCAATTAGCAATTCACAGGATGAAGATAAAAGGGGCCATTTACCCACCTTTCCATTGTGGGAGTTGAGCACTGAAGTGTGTGCGTGGTGAACATTCATGAATTCAGTTCTGAGTCTCTTAAGCCCTCTTCCCAGCCCCTCTCTTTTCCCCTCATTATTCCTCTTTCAGTCCCCATCTCTCGGTCTTTGCCTCCATTCCTCCTGCTTTCCCTCCCCCCCTTTCCTGAAAACTTTCCCCATCTCCCTCTTCCTTTATTGCTCTTACACTCTGGTTTTTAAAATCAGAAAGCCTTGGGGTGCCTGAGTGGCTCAGTTGGTTAAGCATCTGCCTTGGGCTCAGTTCAAGATTCTGGGGTCCCAGGATCGAGTCCCGTGTTGGGCTCCCTGCTCAGTGGAGAGCCTGCTTCTCCCTTCTGTCAAATAAATGAATAAAAATCTTTAAAAAAGAATCAGAAAGACTCTCTGAAGAAAGCTATTGTCGAAAATTCCAAGTCCTTCTGGAAAGATGACAATTAAAGTTAGTTTCTTGAGGGTAGGAGATAAAAAGCACTGACACTACTTCATTGAGCCAATCCTTCTCTTGACACAGTTTAATTATCTAGTGCAACAAACCAAGTTATCTTTCATGCCTGGTCACTTTAATGGAGCTTTGACACCAGGGATTTAATTAAGGTAGTGGATCCAAAAAAAAAAAGTCAGGTGATCTTTTTCTGAAGCACTGAGCATAAAAAATGCATCACTTAAGAGTGACATTATTAAATGAGGTTTATTACTTTATTTATAAATGAACTAAACCTTATTTCTGATGGAAACGCAGCAATTTTAGTTACCACTTTAAATGGTTAGGTTTTTGTTGTGTGTGTGTGTGTTTTAAGATACCAAAAGTTATCAGGGACAGCATGTAAGGATTAACAAACAAACAAAAAGCAAACAAAAACCATGCAATTATTTATCCACATATAGAAGGCAAACTTTAAAAGCTAGAAATAGGGGTGCCTGGGTGGCTCAATCAGTTAAGCATCTGCCTTTGACTCAGGTCATGGTCCCGGGGTCCTGGGACCAAGCCCCACATTGGGTTCCTTGCTTATCGGGGAGTCTGCTTCTCCCTCTTCCCCTGTCCCTCCCCGACATGTGTTTTCTCACTCTTTTTCTCAAATAAATATATAAAATCTTTTTTTAAAGCTAGAAATAATCTTAAACACCATTTAGTTGGAGATTTTCATTACACACACAAACACACCCCCCCACACACAAACATATTCGATATTTATTATGCAAAATGAGAATTTCCAACACATATATACATACATGGAAGGTTCAGTGGTTTGCTGAAGATCACACAAGTTAGATGCAGAAGCAGGATTAACATCCAGGTCTTCTATCTCAAAACATAACACTCTAATGATTATCTTAAGAGATCAGATTTGTGGCTATCTTTAAGGAGGACCGGGGTTTGATGAGGAAGAAAGCATGTGGGAGCTCTAAGGGCTGGCACCATTCTTCTATTTCTTGACCTGGGGAATAGGTACATGGGTGTTGACTTTATGATAATTCATTGAACTATACATTTATGTTTTATGTACTTTTGCATTGTGTTATACATTTAACAATGTCAAAAATTTAAATAATATATAAATATCTATATGGTTTATAATATATATAGATATTATATATAGCTTTATATATAATATATAGGTATTGTATGAGCATATGATATATAAACATTTTATATATATCTTTATCTATATATATATAGATATATATACACAAACATATGTTCTTCAGCAACACAGACTAGTCCTTATATCTGTTTCCTAATAAATGATTAAGTAAGTGATATCTTAGAGACAGCCACCAAGATCAGCTGTGGACTGGGCAGCTCAACACATTCCATTTTGAAGATTCAGACTGGGATTCCCTAATTGCTTAGGGAAGCAGACTCATGGGATTGGGAGCCAGGTTTTGTGGTGGAATGAATGCATACACACTAGTGTGTTGTACCAAAGACTCAGCTTTTTTCTAACAATTATTATCCTTCCTTTATCATAACCACGGAATTCCTAGCTGCCCAGAGGAAAGTATATTTCCCAGTTTAGCTTACAACTAGGTGTGTTCACATGGCCAGTTTCTGGCCAATGGGATGAACAGAGAAGTGTCATATTGGCTGCATCTGAGAGCCTTCTTTAGGTGACAATTGGTTAGTGCCTCCCTGCCCCTTTTTCTCCATCTACCCGTGGCCTGGAATACATGTGTTGTTTTGTGCTATGAGGATGAAGCTACGCTCCAGGAGTGAGCGTAGTGAGCAGAAAGCAACGTGGATCATGGGACACACAGCTGCCCTGTCGTGCCTGGGTTAGGTACCTCTGGGCTCTTCTGTGAGAGAGGACAAAATTTTTTTTCTAATATTTTATTTATTTATTCATGAGAGACAGAGAGAGAGAGAGAGAGGCGGAGGCAGAAGGAGAAGCAGGCTCCCCGCTGAGCAAGGAGACCATGCGGGACTCATTCCAGAACCCCGGGATCATTACCTGAGCTGAAGGCAGATGCTTAACCATCTGACCATCCAGGTGTCCGAGAGGACGAAATTTCTATCTTGTTTAAGCTGTTGATGTGTTAATACAGTACTCACAGTTGTTTTAAATTCTGATTAGCCCACGTGTGCTTCCGTTGGGGGATAGCGGCCTGTTTATGGTGTTGTGTATTTAAAAGGCTTTGGTAGCTGTGTACAACCATAGAGGCTGAAAGAGTCCACTTACGACTTTACAGAGTAGGAATTTATTAGCGAAGAGTGATAATTAAGAAACCATAAAACCAAAGTGCTGGTACTGTTTTTACATAATAATATTCTGAAAGCATGGGATGAGTTTTATTCTCTTTCTTTTTTTTTTTTTAAGATTTTATTTATTTATTTCAGAGAGAGAGAGAGCACATGAGCAGTGGGGAGGGGCCGAGGGAGAAGCAGACTCCCCACCTAGCAGGTTGCGGGAAGGGGGGTTGATCCCGGGACCCCAGGATCATGACCTGAGCCCAAGGCTGATGCTTAACCCAGGCACCCGAATTTTATTCTCTTTCAAGAAAGGTATTTAACATGAGTGTCTCAGATTGTGCAGATGATTAGTATTTTTGCCATATTACAGAGGGAACCACAGTGTTAGATAACTCATTCCTATATGGGGGTTTAGGATCAAAAGTTAAATGTCTAAGGCACCGCTGGTTGCTTTGGAGTATAGTCCCTGGTTGCAGGTAGATATGGGTTCAAATCCTGTCTCCATCACTGCATGAATTTTGATCAACAGGAAAGACTATGAGGTTTTCTCCTAAATATTTTGTCCTGATTACAAATCCTTTCTATCCCTTTAAGGACATATATGTTTTGAAACTCTAGCACTGCAAGAAGATTCCTATTTTTCTGCTTGCATTTCTTACGTTTCTTCTATGAGAACAAGCACATAATGGCATATTTCCCTGAAGCGGGAAAGAGCAAAAGATGGAAATATTAGGGCAAGCATCTGTAAAAGTTTCCAAGCGTTACCCTTAGAGCAGAGACAGTCTGTAGGACAGAGAAGTGAAATGACGTATCCAGAGTAATTGGTGGGACTGGCATTGCAATGATTCCTTCTGCTTCTAAGTCTTGTGCTAAGGAAATCAAGTTCTGCTCCGTCCGTCCCATATGGACCAATTAATTAATTGCATTTCTATTTTTTAAGTTAAATTTATTTATTTATTTGGGGGCAAAGGGCAGAGGAAGAGGGAGAGAAATCCCTAAGCTGACTCCTCACTGAGTGCGGAGCTCAACCCGGGGCTCCATCCCAGGACCCTGAGATCGTGACCTGAGCCAAAACCAAGAGTCTGCCGCTCAACTGACTGAGCCACACAGGGGCCCCAATTATTTGCAGTTTTAGTTATACTTTTTGTCCCACAATATGGCCAATCATCTTAGAGGTGAAATGACAGTTCACTATTTAGATGATAGGTATCTAGCAGCCTCAACTGGCTGGAGCGAGACAGGTTAGCAAAGCTTCTGTATATTCAAAATAGCTGCCACAGAATCATGGAGTGGAAACTCTTGGTCTTTTCTTACAGTGCTTACGAAGCCAGATCCTAGACTCTATTCATGCCTCATTTGCATACCATCAAACTTACTCTTTACTCTAACTACTTCATTTTCCGGGTCTGAAATCAAAGCCAGAAATTAGCAAAGCACCAGTCCTAGATCTCTACTTGATCTCTACCATTGATTTTCCACCTTCATGTTCTTTCTTGATTCATAGAGTATTGCTGAAGGTACGGAGATGGATCGCCGATGGGGTTTGAACAGTTTAAGCCAAGGAAGAAAACAGGATTAAAAAAAAGCAATCTGGAAACTAAAATTTAAAAATAACAGCAGTCTGTATTAATTTAACAAAAAAATAAACAGGTTTATATATTCCAATTTCCCCTGAGAGCAAACCTGATTTACAACACAGAACAATTACTGTAATTCCTAAGAGTGACATGAAGCATCAATAAAAGGTCAAATGCAGTTTAATATGGTCTGCCAAAGACCTTCTAAAATTATGTAATGTGTTTAAAAACATTTTATAATATTGTATTTTTTTTTAAGTTTGTCCAGCACAGTAATCTTTAATTATCTGAAAAGCTGACTTATGCACTGTGCCTTTCTGCCAAATGATACTGAAATTAATGAGGCCACAATTTTTATCATGAGGTGCAAAGGATATGACTTTCAAAGGCAAGACTTGGGCTTGCTTATCTCACTTCAGCACTATGGTTGAAAAAAAAGCTGTTCATAAGCATGTGCCTTGATGAATGACAGTGAGTTCATGAAATTAATGTTAATGGTTGATACTATCATGTTTCTTATGGCTTCCCTAAATTGTCCAATGAAGATTTGCCTTCAAGTTAGAAAATGAGAGTGAAATTCTAGGGAAAAATATTCAAGTGGAGGAGAAAACAAAATCCATGATAATCTAACTGGAAAATACAAAGTTAACATTTATCACATTTTTAAGGGCACAACCCAATCCAGAAAGAAATAATGCTTTTTAAGAAACAATTCTGGCGGGGCGCCTGGGTGGCTCAGATGGTTAAGCGTCTGCCTTCGGCTCAGGTCATGATCCCAGGGTCCTGGGATCGAGTCCTACATCGGGCTCCCTGCTCCTTGGGAGCCTGCTTCTCCCTCTGCTTCTCTCTCTGTCTCTCATGAATAAATAAAATAAAATCTTAAAAAAAAAAATTTTTTTTTTAAAAGAAACAATTCTGGGCCATTTTGCACTAGAATCCCTGAGAACATAGCTATTCATCCCACTGAAAAAGAGCATCTTTAGTCTATTGTCATATACATTGGAGACATGTTTAAAGAAAAAGAAAGATTGTCATGTTGAAGTGCTTATTATAGAAGAAATCATCTCCAAATTATTGGAATTAATAAGTGAATTTATCTAGTTACTAGATACAAGGCCAACATACAAAAATCTACTATATTTATGCACAACATTAACAAGTTAAAAAAAATGAAATGAAAAATCAGATACAATTTACAATAGCATCAAAAAAAAGTCAAACACCATGAAGTCAATCTACCAAATATATGTAATTTTCCCTGCACTGAAAGCTATAAAACCACATTGTCCAATGCAGTGTGGATTAGCCACTACTGAATATTGAAATGTAGCTAGTTTTAACTGAGGGATGCTATCAATGCAAAATACACACAGAAATCTGAAGACTTAGTATACAAAACATACTATAAAATATCTCTTTAATAATTTTGAATGTTAATTGCATGTTGGAACTTTAATTTGGACATATCAGGTTAAACAAAATATATTATTAGAAATTTTTTCACTTGTTTCTTTTTTCATTTTTTTAAATATGGCTACTAAGAAATTAAGATTAGGGGGCGCCTGGGTGGCTCAGTCGTTAAGCGTCTGCCTTCGGCTCAGGTCATGATCCCAGGGTCCTGGGATCGAGTCCCACATCAGGCTCCCTGCTCGGCGGGAAGCCTGCTTCTCCCTCTCCCACTCCCCCTGCTTGTGTTCCTGCTCTCGCTATCTCTCTCTCTGTCAAATAAATAAATAAAATCTTAAAAAAAAAAAAAAGAAATTAAGATTAGGTATGTGAGTTACACATATCTCTTCTTGATAATGCTGCATATAACATTACTGAAAAAAATGGAGGCTATACTATGTTCATGGATTGGAAAATATAATTTAGGGGCACCTGGGTGGCTTAGTCAGTTAAGGGTCTGCCTTCAGCTCAGGTCATGATGCCAGGGTCTGGGATAGCGCCCCGCTTTCAGGCTCCCTGCTCAGTGGGGAGCCTGCTTTTGCTGCTTCTTCTCCCCCCGCCCCGCTCTTGCTCTCTCTCGCTATCTCTCTCTCTCCAATAAATGAATAAAATCTTTTCCCAAAAAAGGGAAACAATTTATAAATATGTCAAATATGTCAACTCTCCTGAAATTAATTTAATAATTAGGTGCAATCAGCAGTCAAAATCCACATTTTTTTTGGTTTGTGTAGTTGGGTGGTGTGTATGTGAGCTTAAGCATGAGAAGATCTGGTTTACATTTTTATGGATGTGTTCACTCTGTCAAAATATATCAAATTATACACATGATTTCTGCACTTTCCTGTATTTTATAGTTCAACAAAATGTGAACATGTCCTTTGACCCTTCCATTATATATCTACATTTATTTATTTTATATATCGACATTTATACACAGAGATATAATATCTATATAAGAAATATCTACAAAGATATTTAAATATTGGTAAGAGTATTTGCCTGTTGTGAAACAATGGAGTAGAAAACCATACTTTTCACAATATGCCCCTTTGCACTCTTAAAAATTTTACTATGAGCAAGTTTTGTTATATGTTTTTAGTTTTCACAAAGTGAATACACACATGTAACCAAAATGCGATCAAGAAACAAAAATTACTAGTGTCCTAGCATAAGATTACATATATATGTGTATATACATAATGTATATGTATAATGTATATATAATTTCATATATACAATATAATGTAATATTAGATATTATAATATATAATACTACATATATTTACAATATGTAATATTGTAAATATACTCTTAATCAGTAGAAAATAAAATAGCTTCTTGTTTTCCTTGTGTGTATGTGTGCATGTGCACACTGGATATTGTATTTGCAAAATAGTTTGTAGGAATCATGTGAGGAAGATGTTGTCCTCCGAAGAATTGTGTCTGCTAGCTGACAGGAAGTGCTACCAACCCTGGATTACTGTGGTCTCATTTCAAGAATTAAGATGCCTTGAGGCTGTGGTGAGGTCCCTGGGAGGGCTTGTCTATTTCTGGCTCAGGCCTCCTCTATGGATAAAGCCAATTGGCATCCAAACCAAATGAAGGGCTTCAGTAATGCACTCTGCCTTCACAGGCCTGGAGTGCCAGTTCCTGTCCCCTTAGCCCCACGACGTTGTCAGACTCACTGCTCAGCAGCTCAGCCTCTCAGTTGCTTCCTCGGGAATCAATGAACAACCTCAGGTGAAAAGTGGCTCCCAATTCCAAGTTCACTGTACTCTTAGCCTGGCTCAATAATTCTTTTTTTTTTTTATTAAAGATTTTTATTTATTTATTTGAGACAGAGAGAATGAGAGACAGCATGAGAGGGAGGAGGGTCAGAGGGAGAAGCAGACTCCCTGCTGAGCAGGGAGCCCGATGCGGGACTCGATCCAGGGACTCCAGGATCATGACCTGAGCCGAAGGCAGTCGCTTAACCAACTGAGCCACCCAGGTGCCCGTGGCTCAATAATTCTTGACTCCCTTATCTCTCTGTTGATTTCAAGCAGAATCTCCTCTTTAATTTAGTCTGCCTTTCTAGCTGTCCACAAAAGAAGGATTGGTTCTAATCCAATCCTGGCAGTAAAACTCTACGACTACTTTTTAATCTTATGGATACATCTACCTCTTTGTTTAAAGATTTTATTTATTTATTTATTTATTTATTTATTTATTTATTTACGAGAGAGAGCATGGGCATGAGCAGGGGGAGGGGTAGAGGGAGAGGGAGAGAACAAGAGAGAATCTTAAGCTGTCTTAAGCCCTGACGCAGGGCTTGATCTCAGGACCCTGAGATCATGACCTGAACCAGAACCAAGAGTCAGCCACTTAACCAACTGAGATACCCAGGTATCCCTACGTCTTTAAATATTCTAGTTTTTTCCCTATTTACATTTTGTATTTCCATGTCTTTTCATTGTAGATTCTTCAATATATAACTTCAAATATTCTCTATGAGTATCTGCAATTCTTGTTGTTCTTGTACATTGAATATATGAAACTAAGTTTAATGTCTCTTCACCAACGAGTCCTTTCTGATTTCAGTCATTACCATGATTGCCATAATCCTGTCTACATTGTTAACTTCTCCCTCTCTCACCCATATTAACCATTCAGTCACTAAATTCTTTTATTTCTATTTCACACACAGAGATGAGCAGGGTGATATTTTGAGATAATAATCAAGTATTTCCTATGCTTGCTTTCCCCCCATCCAGAAAACTTTCAGTACCCTTTGTCTTCATGGGGAGGGCTGATTAGAGCTGATAATAGAATCAGGTGCTTGTCTCTGAAGTCACAATACATTCTTGACCCTGATACCTGAGATAAAGTCTTGATAGTGAAAACTTTTCCTTACATGATTTGGGCTTTTTTTTTTTTTTTTTAGAGAGAAGCTTTTGACTGCTAAAAGAATGGGGCCCTGACTGGGATACTCATAGCATGAAGTTTATACCATTTAGAATAGAGAAGGCACGATGATCTAATGATCCCAAGAAAAAGTTGAACCAGATGATGTGAACATAAATGCGAAGAATATGTCTAGTGTGCAAATTGGGGGGGGGGGGGGCGGGTGGTCATCCCTGTTCTGTGTACTCTGCTCCTCCTGCCCCTTATTGAGCTTCTGGGTGCTGATGGCAATGGAAATTGGATCTGTGGGATTCACAAATAGAAGGTGCTGGTGTCTGAATTCCTGATGCAGCTCAAGGAGGCAGCACATTAGAGGAGTTCTACATCATTGTATCTTCAAGACTGAAAAAGGAGTAGTGGAATATAAAATGGTATAGCTGCTGTGGAAAACAGTTTAGTAGCTCTTCAAAAATTTAAACATAGAATTACAGTATGACCAAGCGATTCTGCTCCTGATGCATGCCCAAAAGAATTGGAAACTCGTGCTCAAACAGATACATGTACGTGCGTGTAGCAACATGACTCCCAGTAGCCAAAAAGTAGAAGCAACTCAAATGTCAGTGAAACAAAATATGGTATATCTAGGGGTGCCTGGGTGGCTCAGTTGGTTAAGCGACTGCCGTCGGCTCAGGTCACGATCCTGGAGTCCCGGGATCAAGTCCCGCATCAGGCTCCCTGCTCAGCAGGGAGTCTGCTTCTCCCTCTGACCCTCCCCCCCTCATGCTCTCTCTCTCTATCTCATTCTCTCTCTCAAATAAATAAAATATTTTTTAAAAATGGTATATCCATACAATCACATATTATGCATTCATGAAAAGGAATACATTGCTGAGACATGCTACAATGTGTGAACCTAAAACCTTATGCAAAGTCAACAACAACAGACACAAACCATCACATGGATGATTTCATTTGTATGAAACACACAGAGTAGGTAAGTTCATAGAGACAGAATGAAGATTGGGGGGTACAAGAGCTAGGGGAAGGTTGGAATGGGAAGTAGTTGCTTAAGGGAACAGGATTTCTTTGGGGGGGATGAATATATCTTGGCACGAGAGAAACATGATGGTTGTGTAACCTCGTTAACATACTAAATGCCACTGAACTGGGCACTTCTAAATGGTTATGGTTGAATTTATGTTATGTAAATTTTACCTCACTTACCAAAGGAAAAACAGGGGCACCTGGGTGGCTCAGTCAGTTAAGTATCTGACTCTTGATTTTGGCTCAGGTCATGATCTCAAAGTCATAAAATTGAGCCCTGTGTCAGGCTCTTGATTTTGGCTCAGGTCATGATCTCAAAGTCATAAAATTGAGCCCTGTGTCAGGCTCTGCACTCAGCACAGAGTCTGCTTGTCCTTCTCCCTCTGCCCCTCCCCCTGCTTGTTCTCTCTCTCAAATAAATAAATAAAATCATTTGAAAAAAGAAATAAACAAACAATGGTCATCAGATGTCTCGAAGCAGACTAGGCCCGAGACATTCCATAAGACCTTAGAGAACAGTAAACATTTTGTGTTCCTAAGAATGGCTCAGAACTGGCTGAGAGCAGGCCTTTGTTGTCGGGAAGAGGGTGGCCTTCAGAGTGGACTGGGGAGCATGATGTTTCAGTCACAGATGTACAGGAGTAGGCGGTGACAACCAAAGACTGAGGATGGTAGTCTCAGCCGAGGCCCACAGGTGAATGCTGATGGCCTTGAACCCCTCTCTTTTCTCATGCCATGAAAATCCTCTGTACTTATATCAAGTCCCCCAGGAAAAGTGGAGGGAGAGGAATCTCAACAGAGCATGTGAAATACTGACTTGACCAAGGTTAATTCCTAAGCTGACCTCAGGCAATTCTGAAGGTGAATTAGTTTCCTTTGAAATGTCCACCATAGATTGACAGACTGGTTTGGGAGTCACATATCCAGGTGAATTATAGAAAAAAAAAAGTCGTGCTTTCTTGGATACCGAAGTCAGTCCCTATGGAATGTGAATTTGCTATAAATCTTACAAATGTGTTCACCTTTTAGCATTTCCTTTATTTTTCTTTTTTTTCCTTTAAATTCAATTAACCAACATATACTACATCATTAGTTTCAGATGTAGTCTTCAATAATTTATCGGTTACATATAACACCCAGTGCTCATCACATCACGTGTCTTCCTTAATGCCCATCACCCAATTACCCTATCCCCCTACCCACCTCCCCTCCAGCAACCCTCAGTTTGTTTTCTATAGTTAAGTGTCTCATGGTTTTTCTCCCTCTCTGATGACTTCCATTCAGTTTTCTCTCCCTTTCCCTATGATCCTCTGCACTGTTTCTTATATTCCAATGGCACCTGTAAGCCCAAGTCTCATCTGGTTGATAATAGACAATGTCATGTGGAGCCCCTTTGTCTAGAAAAGAGGGTTTTAACAGATCTTTCTGTTTCAGGTGGTTAGAAAGGAGGTTTCCGAGTTCCCAGGAAGAGGTTGAGGGAAGAGAGGACAGTTGAGGTTTTAAGTTTGGGAGGTAGTGGGAAAGGAAGCCCACGATGACTCAGGGTTTTGGCAGGCTTGCAGCCTGGGTGGTGGTCCTATAAAAATAGAGGAAATATGTGGCGAGCTGCCATGCCTGTCTTGGGCTGAAGAACACACTATGTGTAAATCTACAGACCCGCTTTTCTAGGTCAGCTTTATGCTGGCTTCAGTGCTCTCCCTAGAAGTCGTGGCAAGAGATGTGCCTTGATTACTACCAGACAATTAGATGGGGTGAAGTGCTCAAAGAACAGGGTGGACTTACGGTAGATAGAGCCCAACCCTGGAAAGGAGATGATGCACCACTTTATACCGGAACTCCTCATTGTCCATCTATGCTTCTGCCACACACAACTGCTCTCCATACTCAGCCCACGCTGTTCCTTCTGCCTTGAATATCCCTTCTTCATGTCTGCCGTCTTTCATTTATCTCATTTCTACCCATCCCATAGATCCCGGGTGAGCTGCCACTACCGCGGAGACGTCTCTACTGATTTCTCAACTCGGTTGGATGCCTCCTTAAACTGATAAATCACACGTTTACCCAATTCTAGCTCTTGTCACTTTGATTGTAATTCATGTGCCGTGATCTCACTTCCCCATGGAGCAGGGCTCGGCAAACTTTTCCTGTAAAAGACCAGACAGTAAATATTTTAGACTTCACAGACCGCATACGGATTTGCATACTTTTTTTCACTTCATCTTTCGATTTTATTATTCTTAGTTGTTGCGTGTGTGTTTTTTTTTTTTTCAACCACCTTTTAAAAATGTAAAACCCCTTTTGGGTTCACTGGCAATACAACAGGCCGTTTGGCCCGGCTGGCTGCAGTCTGCGGAAGCTTGCTTTAGAGGGAAATTTTTTAAGGGCAGAATCATATCTTTGGCTTTGCATCCCCAGTGCCTCGCACAATGCCTGTGAGGGTGTTCACAAAGTACAACTGAACTAAATGGAACTCTGTAGGTTGAGGCTGACTGACTCTGACCTACTCCTCGTCCTGACTCTTCTGTACCTCTAATAGCCCTGTACAATTTTTGCCACTTCCTACATTTTGCTTTGTTCAATTAGTCCCTTCAGGTCCAGTTGCTTCCCTGTGAACATGGTGTTTGCAACAAAGTCAGTGAAGGTTTTTCTTTTCTTTCTTTTCTTCTTCGTTTTTTTCCCCTTCTTTTTCTTTTTTTCTTTTCTTTTTTTTTTAAGAGAGAGATTACAGAAGCAGGCACGTGGCTGCCTGTTTTCACCTTGGAAAACTTTCTTCTGGCTTGCCCAGTGCTTGTGAACAATGAGTGTTGAGAGGGTTTCTTTGCAAAAGTTCTCCCAACTTACGGTACACCCCTTGGTTTCAGCCAGGATTCTGGTTCTTAAATACACTGTACATTTCACTTCCTTCTCTGGATTTAGAAGAATGTTTGAATAGAGGTTTTTACATGGACATATATGGAGGTTGCCTCGGGAATACACACTGTCAGGATTCAAGCACAACAACGATTTTTGCATGTACAGGCCACCACTCTACCTATGACCATTGCGTCACCCAGCATCCTTGGACGTTTTCCCGTCCCTGGAGATGTCACCTGTTACCTTGATATGGTGAGAAGCAGTAAACAAGAACACGGTCCCAGAACTGTGGTCTCGTTTAAAAAAATGTGTA
This sequence comes from Mirounga leonina, assembly GCF_011800145.1. Classification (NCBI taxonomy): domain Eukaryota; kingdom Metazoa; phylum Chordata; class Mammalia; order Carnivora; family Phocidae; genus Mirounga; species Mirounga leonina. Next base: position 7,324,429 of record NW_023270777.1, on the reverse strand, counting down.
TATCTCTGATTCCTGAACACCTCATGACCATGTCAGGTTATAAAATCCTTTATGCCACTTTGACAAGTATTCTACATCAGGGATCGTGACAACATAAGAAGCAACAACAACATAATACACACCTATAAAAGCAGGCTCCAGCTGATGAGAGATTAGTCTGTAGGTGAAACCACAGTGCAGCTAAGAACACTTGTTACCCTTCTTTGTAGCTGGTTTGAGGCTCCCTCTTTCCGGTCTGTCTGCACTGTTTTTACAGCAGGCTTGCATACTTATGGAGTGAGAGCATGCTGCTTGTTGCTACAAACAGCCCCCATAAATGTTGGAGCCAAGTGTGTCTAAACATTACAGCATATTAAACACCTTTAAGCATGATCCATAACCTTGTAATTGGTACCAAAATAACAAGATGTGTGTTTTAAATGGGAATTTGACTCTGATTGCTGTTGTCAATCTGTTCCATTAGAATGCAGCTGGGAAAGGGGGCCATGGGAAATAATGGATGTGTCGGAGGCACTGAATCCTGAACTCTTAGACCTTACAGAACATCTGGGCTAATGCCCGTCTTTGGTTGATGGGGAAACTAAGGCCCAGATAAGCTCCATGACTTGCTTCACGTGTCCTGGCTCCTACTTCCATGTCTTTTCCATCCACTACAGTGCTTTTCTAAAAAATAAAAACTGTTCTGGATATAAACAGTAATTGCATTGGTTTGGAAATGACACAAGTTCAACTTGAAATGTGTCGCCACGGGATAGAGTCCATACGACTTTTTTTTTTTTCCTGGGCATCACCAAAAACGTTCTTCTTTCCAAATCTGCTGCGGATCCCCAACTCTTCACCAGAAGCATCCCTTCTTTAACCATGACCTCTGCAAGCCTCGGCCAAGATCAAAGGACTATTGAGAGACATTGTGAAGGGTTGGAAGGAATGCGGGCCTTACGACTAGACATGAGCCGTTTACATTCTGGCCTTGGTGCTTGCTGGATATGTGACTTTAGCAAGTTACTAACCCCTCTCACTCACATTTGTGCAAACACATCAGAGCCCACTCTTTGTACAGTTCACTCATCTGGAAAAGGAGAACCAGCCCTGGCTAATAGAGCCATGAAGATTACAGGAAATAGTGTCTCAAATTATCACCCTAGTGTTTTCCACATAGCTGACATTTAACCATTGTGGTAAATATCAATGGACGTAAACTGTGTTGTGTTATAATATGTAATTGTCGTATGTACAATTTAAACCTGCTGCTGATGGGAATAACTGCCCAGTTTCTAAATTCACCACCAAGAGCACATGCACCAAGATACATACTGAGATCCTTGGCTTAGTCCGTCAATCTCCTAATGATTGACAGAAGTCAGAACATTTGATGTTTTAATGCTGATATTTACATAGCGGAGAAGGTTCTGATTTACCAATGTCTCATGAATGAAGACTGGTAATTAAAAGCCTTAAAGTTTTTGTTTTGTGTTGTCTTTTCATCTCCATCTAGGCTTGTGATTGAAAAATGCTTTCAGGGCCCTTGTTTTTCTGGCCCGCCAAAACTTAAGAAAACTGTTATCATGTGGGGAACATTCAAGAGAAAATGGATGTGTTTCCTTCAGCACCTGTTTTCATTAAGTAAGGGGAAGGAAATGAAAGGATTTTTTAATGCTTATCAAGTAAGTGCCAGAAGCATTACATATGTTATCCCATTTAATCTTCAAACCCAAAGACGTATACACTGTAGTTTCTTCTTGGGAAATCTTGGAAGACCTTCTCCAAAATTCTTAACTTTAAGGAAATAAGGGACATCTCTTAGAATTAAACTTTGAATGAATCAATGCAGGATTCAAGTAGAAAGATGAGAAGTCACAAGGAAGAGTTAGATTAGTGTCAAGGCCGGTGTAATACAGAGTCATGTTAACATTATTGACATTCTTCCTCAAGAAGAGTGTCATTGCATAGGCGTACAGGACAGCCATGGAAGTCCAGAGAAAAGAGAGACCCAGAGATAAACAAGTGCTGTCAGAGAAAAAGGAAAAGCTCAGTCAATGACGTTGGGGGAGTCTCGTTCCATTGCCAGGTTTTCTACTTCTTGGAGATGTGCACTTGAGGCCATATTAGCCTGATTCCGTTAAACAGCCAACCAACTTCTCTTTTTCTGATTTCATGCTCAACAAACCAACCCCTGGCTATAATTTGACTTCATGTAGATTTGCCTACAGGAAAAGAAAATTGCTGATCATGAAGCTACGAGGACTCTGGCCCAAGTCTTATTTATCTTGGGAAATTGATAAAATGGCTTTCTGGTTTTATATGTCTGTCATGTGATTGGTTACTCTTAATAGATCCGTCTGATATAATCACATTTCTGGATCTATCATATAGTTCGTGCCAACCTCTGAGATCTTACAATTAAATATCCTACCTGCTTTGTGTAAGAACCACTTTCTGAGGCCCTCCCCCCTCATGCCAATAACAATTATACCTGTTTGGACAAAATATAAGGATTAAATCTTGGAAGGAGTTGTAGAACAATTCAAAGATAGCAGAAATTGAAAGGGAGAGGAAATGTGAGACAGAGGAAGAAAATCAAGTGAGCTCTATGTTTCAGTGGTCTTCCTCCTGAAGGCACTTCCCACTTCTCATCTGCACACAGGAAAAATAGAATACAAGGAGAAGGAAGGAAAGAAAGAAAGAAAGAGAGAGAGAGAAAGAAAGAAAGAAGAAAAACAGATCAGAGTTCAAGGTTGCCCGAGCTTCCAGAAATAGAGGGTGGTGGGAAATCCCTAAAGATAGGTGAAATAGAGCCAGGACCCCTAAAATTTGCCTAAAAATTCCTCTCATTGATTCCTAAACTATTTGGTTCAGGGCAGTAATGCCAAGGAACCCATGAGAGAGCTTCAGCTAGAAAGTTAAATAAATAACTAGGTAGACATTTTAGGAATTGCCTAGTGCTAGAGAGTTTAGAGTTGAAGTCTTGTCAAGTAGAGGAAATTGTAAATACAGTGGGCTTTTTAGTAAAAATAGGAGCATGTCTTAAGACTAATGACTATGCTGTAAACAGCAGTGCGCAAACTATGGCTTGTGGGCCAAATCTGCCCAGGTGAGGCCCAAATATTGACATGCCCATTCATGGATTTATTATTTATGGCTGCTTTCACACTACAATTGCAGAATTGAATAGTAGCAGCAAAGGGACTATTTGGCCCACAAAGCATAAAATATTTATTATCTTTTCCTTTACAGAAAAAGTTTGTTGACTCCTGCTCCAAAAATAAGACAAAATTAAAATATATCTGTCTTAACAAAAGCCTTAAACAAAATTCTCCCAAATCAAGTTGAAATGCTGGGTTTTTAATCTCCTGTTAGAAAATAAAATAAAATAAAAAACAAACAAGCAAAATCCTAAGAGTATTTACAGAAAAATAACACAATCCAGAATCTTTATAATGCATTATACTCAATATTTATTAAGCAAAAATAAATTACTGGACATGCAAAGAATTAGGGAATGTGATCCATAATACAAGGGGAAAAATGTTAATAGAAAACCATGAGCGACGATGGACTCTGAAAAACAAACTGAGGGTTCTAGAGGGGAGGGGCGTGGGAGGATGGGTTAGCCTGGTGATGGGTATTAAGGAAGGCACGTTCTGCATGGAGCACTGGGTGTTGTGCACAAACAATGAATCATGGAACACTACATCAAAAACTAATGTGTAATGTATGGTGATTAACATAACAATAAAAATTTTAAAAAGAAAAAAGAAAACTTTATAGATGTTTGAGTTATTAGAATGTGCACTTAAGGACTTAGAGTAGCTTTTTAAAATATGCAAAGAAATAACAGGAAAATATAGATAGAATGAATTAACATGTGTGGAATTTAATCAGAGAAATGAAAACTCTTAAAAGAGTCAAATTGGAATTCCAGAACTGGAAAAAATACATTAGGACTTCTGGCTCCAGCTCTGACAAGCAAAGAGCTTGAAAGTCATCACTTCTATTCTTACAACAAAGAAAGAGGTGGACAAATTAAAAATCAGTGATTCTTCTTGGATCTATCAGAGAACTGAGGCTGCAGGGTAAACCAGCACCCAAAAATCTGGAGTGAGAGTGTCATGCAGAGAGACACAGCTGAGCTCTGCTTACCTGGAGCAGAAGCTGTGAGAGTCATAAACCAGCTCAGCTGCAGGCTAAGTGTGGACTTATCTGAGAGAAACACCTCGAGACCATGGTCTGAGAGGTGGCCTCACACATTCATGGGCTTACACTCATGGAATCCCACCAGGTTCTCACAGTTAAGAGCTAAGAAAGATACCTTCATGGTTTTGATAGAGAGAGGAAAAGAGTAATCATGGGAAATACATTCAGAGTCTTCTCTATAACAAATGCCTTTTCCAGGGGGAAAAGCATTTTTAGAGCCATACCCCAGTTGGGGGAATGGCATTCTTCTCTCTCGAACCCATTCTGGGCTGCTGGTCTCACCTATGGAAAACAAAAACAAAACAAAACAACAACAGCAACAACAAAAACAGAAAACAAAATCAACAGGGTCAGTGTTTCAAGTTAATAGGTTGGGAATACTGTAGCCAAGGAAGATAGTAGGGAACAAAAGGGGGGAAATTCCATAGCACTGGGAAAGACATGGGCCCCAAGACACAGGCCCATTAGAATACAGAGATTTAATCACATTGTAGAACACCCTCTCTCCTCCACACATTACCACCATCAGCAGGGCACCAGTATAACTGGATTACAATTGAAAGTGTTCTGTCTAAGGAATAATACTTGGAAAAGCCCAAAGTCAAAAGGAAAGACAAAATGATACTTTCGAGGAACTCGAAAACTCTTACACCCCTAGTTGCAACAAATATTAAACCCAGTCTAACTCCTAACCAAATTGCCATAAATCCTCACAATAAATTTCTAATTACCTCGGTTCCAATTACTCAGTACAAGAAGTCTGGCTAGCAACAATAAACTTTAAGGCACACCAAAAAATAAGGAAAAAAAAAACACAGCCTGGAAAGACAAAGTGATGATTCAGATCAAACTCAGAAATGACATAAATGTTGGAATTATTAGACAGGCAATTTAAATAACTATGATTAATATGCTAAGCAATCTAATGGAAAAAGCAGACAACATGAAAGAAAAGATGGGTAACAGAAGCAGAGAGCTAGAAACTCTAAGGAAAAATCAAAAGTGAATGCTAGGAAATTAATAAAACTGTAACAGAACTGAAAAATTCCTCTAACGGCCTCATTGGCAAATTCAACACAGCCGAGGGAAGAATAGGTGAGCTTGAACATAGGTCAATACAAACTTCCAAAACTGAAAAGCATAAAACATCCAAGAACAGTGGGATAATTTCAAAAGGCCTAAAATTTATGTAATTTGAACGCAGGAACCGAAGAAATGTTTTAAGTAATCATTGCTGAGAACCTTCCAAAATTAATGACAAACACCAAACCACAGATCCCCAAAGTTCAGAGAACACCAACCAGGATAAATGCCAAAAAGAACACACCTAGGCATATTATATTCAAACTGCATAAAATCAAAGACAAATACATAAATCTTGGAAAAGGATCAAGGATAAGATTCCAGAGAACTTCTCATTAGAAAGCATGCAAGCAAGAAGAAAGTAGAATGAAATATTTAAAGTACTGAGAGAAAAAAATCCACAAACTTAAAATAATATATACAGCAAAATTATCCTTCAAAAGTGAAGGAGAAATAAAGACTTTGTCAGGGAAAAAAAAAAACAATGGAATTAATGAAAAAGTAACTTCTCTGCAAAAAATGTTAAAATAAGTTTTTTTGTTTGTCTATTGTTTTTGTTTAAGGCAGAAGGAAAATTATCTAGATCAGAAATATGGGTCTTCATAAAGGAAAGAACAACACTAGAGAAGGAATCAATGAAGATACAATGAAATCTTGCATTTTTTTTAATTGCAATTTTATTTTATTTTTTAGAAAGAGAGCATGTGCAAGCAGGTGGGAAGGACAGAGGAAGATGGAGAGAGAGAGAGAATCTTAAACAGGCTCCATGTTCAGCACAGAGCCTGACGTGGGTCTCAATCTCATGACCCTGACTGAGATCATGACCTGAGCTGAAACCAAGAGTTGGATGCTTAACTGACTAAGCCACCAAGGCACCCCTTTATTTATTTATTTATTTATTTTAAAATTTTTTTTTGAGAGAGAGAGGGGAGAGAGTGTGAGCAGGGAGGGACAGAGGGAGAGGGAGAGAATCTTTTTTTTTTTTTTTAAGATTTTATTTATTTATTTGACAGAGAGAGACACAGCAAGAGAGTGAACACAAGCAGGGGGAGTGGGAGAGGGAGAAGCAGGCTTCTTGCCGAGCAGGGAGCCTGATGTGGGACTCGATCCCAGGACCCTGGGATCATGACCTGAGCCGAAGGCAGACGCTTAATGACTGAGCCACCCAGGTGCCCTGAGAGGGAGAGAATCTTAAGGAGACTCTGAGCTGAGGACGGAGCTCAAAGCAGGATGCAATCTCATGACCCTGAGATCATGACTTGATCTGAAATCAAGAGTCGGATGCTTAACAGACTGAGCTACCCAGGTGCCCCCAAATCTTGCATTTTTCTTATTTTTAGTTGACTTAAGGATAACTGTTTGAAGCAACAAAGTTACAATATACGAGGTCATTATAGCATAGGGAGAAGTAAAATGAATGATAGCAATGTCACAAGAGGTGAGATGAAGGAATTGGGGATACTCTGTTATGTTTTACCTGAACTACATGCAAAGCAGAATAGTGTTATTTAGAGGCGGGCTTACTTTAGTTAAAATTGTATATTGATTAAAAGGTGCAAACTTCTAGTTATAAAACAAATAAATCATTGGGATATAATGTATAGTCAATAATATTATAATAATGTTGCATGGTGACAGAATTATTGGGGGATCATTTCATAATGTATAAAAATATCAAATTACTATGATGTACACATAAAAGTAATAGGGTATTATGTATCAGTTATATTTCAATTAAAAAAGTATATTGTAAACTCTAGGTCAACTACAAAAAGGCTGTTTAAAAAAGTATAACTTATGTACTAAGAGAGGAGACAAAATGGAATCATATAAAATGTTCAATTAAAACCAAAGAGAGCAGAAAGACATATGGAAAAAGGAAATAAAGGGCAAAATCAATAAAGAGAAAGCAGTTACAAACATGGTAGATGTGAGTCCAACTATATCAATAGTTACTTCAAATAGGAATTAAAATCACTTTAAACATGCATGGCCTAAATACACAGTAATTGTCAGAATGGATAAAAATAAATAAAACCAACTATGTGTTGCCTATAAGAAACTCACTTTAAATATAAATACATAGATAGGTTAAAAGTAAAGAAATGGAGAAAGAGAAACCATTTTAACACTAATCAAAAGAAAGTTGAAGTTGTTATATTTATTTCAGACAAAGCAGACTTCAGAAAAAGGAATGTTATCAGGGATAAATAGTGTTTCACAATAATAAAGTGTTTCATTTTTCCAGAAGACATAATCCCTAATGTGTATGAGCATCAAAATAAATTAGACAAAAATTGATAAAACTAAAAGAAAAAATAGACAAGGGGCACCTGGGTGGCTCAGTCGTTAAGCGCCTGCCTTCGGCTCAGGTCATGATCCCAGGGTCCTGGGATCGAGCCCCGCATCGGGCTCCCCGTTCGGCGGGAAGCCTGCCTCTCCCCCCTCCACTCCCCGTGCCTGTGCTCCTCTCTCACTGTGTCTCTCTCTGTCAAATAAATAAATAAAATCTTAAAAAAAAAAAAAAAGAAAGAAAAAATAGACAAACAACTATTAGAGCTGAAAGCTTTAACAACTTCTGTCAGCAACTGGCAGATAAAGCAGGCAGGAAAATAGTAAGGATATAGTTGAACTGAACAATGCTATCTTGATTTAACTGACATTTATAGAATACTCCATCTTACAACACATTCTTCTCAAGTTCATATGGGACATTTCCCAATGTAGACAACATTCTGAGACATAAAACACATCTTAAGGAAATTTTTAAAAAAGAAATAATGCAAATTATGTTCTAATACTACATTGCAATTAAACCAGATATCAATAACAGAATGATAGCTAGGAATTCCCCAAATATGTAGAAATTAAACAACACACTTCTAAATAACCCATGGGTCAAAGAACAAGTCTTAAGAGAAATTTTAAAACTGTATTTTGAAGTAAATAAAAATGAAAATACACTTATCAAAATTAGTGAAAAACAGCAAAAGCTTAGAGAAAAAGTTATAGCATTAAATGCATATATTAGAAAAACTTAAGATCTAAAATTCATAATCTAAATTACCACTTTAGGAAACTCTAGAAAGTAGAGCAGTTTAAGCCCAAAGCTAACAGAAGAAATAAATAATAAAAATTAGGACAAAAATCAATGAAATTGAAAACAGGAAACAATATAGACAACCAACAAGCCCCAAAGCTGGCTCTTTGAAAAGATCAATAAAATTGATAAACCTCTTGCCAGACTAACCAAGGAAAAAAAAGAAAAGATATGCGTAATCAATATTAAAAATTCAAAAATAAGACCATCACTACTGATATCATGGATATTAAAAGGATAGTTAAGTAATACGAAAAACTACTCTTCACAAATCTGAAAACATACCAATTTCTCAAAATACACAACTACGCAAACTCAGAATAAATAGCTAGAAAAGACATATCTATTAAAGAACTTGAGGAAATAATTGATAATTTTTCAAGTAAGAAAGCACAAGATTGAAATTTCAATTCAACCAAAATTTAAGGAAGAGAAATATTAATTCTCTATTACCTCTTCCAAAAAACAGAAGCAGAGAGAGTATTTTCTAACTCATTCTTTGAGGCCAGCAGTAGGCTAATACCAAAACTAGAAAAAGATATTACAAAAGAAAAAAATCTCTCTCGTGACTATAGATGCAAAAATCCTCAAGAAAATATTAGCAAATCAAATCCAACTATGTATAAAGTACCCACTATGTATAAAATAAAATGCATAAAATTATATACCATCACTAAGTGGGATTTATTCCAAATGTGCAAGGCTGGTTCAATATTCATATTAATATAATCTGCCATATTGACAGGTTATGAAAGAAAAATCTGATTACATTAATTGACATAGAAAAAAGTACTTGAGGGGCACCGGGTGGCTCAGTTGGGTAAGTGTCTGCCTTTGGCTCAGGTCATGATCTTGGGGTCCTAGGATTGAGCCCCATATCAGGCTCCCTGTTCAGCAGGGAGCCTGCTTCTCTCCCTCCCACTGCTGCTTCCCCTGCTTGTACTCTCTGTCTCTCTGTCAAATAAATAAATAAAATCTTTTTTTAAAGTATTTGATAAAATCTAATACTTATTTATGATAACAACCCTCTACAAACTAAGAATAGAGGTAAATGTCCTCAATTTTATAAAAGGAAAAAATCTATAAAACCCGATAAGCTGACATCATACTTCATAGATGTTTTCCCAGTAAAATTGGGAATAAGGCAAGAATGCCTTCTCACACTATTTCAATTCAAGATTGTACTGGAATTTTTAGTGCAATAAGACAAGAAAAAGAAACGAAAGCTATACAAATCAGAAAGGAAGGAAACTGCTTTTATTCACAATTAACATGATCATCTGTGTGAAAATTCCCAAAAATCTACAAATAAAAGTCATGGAATGAATAAGTGATTATAGCTCAGTGATAGAATACAAGGTTCATATACAGTTGGTTCTTATTATTCATGGTAGTTATATTGTATAAAGTCATAATGAACCCTGAATGGGTAAATACTGAGCCATTTCTTCTAGGAGAAAATGCAGTTAGGTTCCCACAAGCTTCTGGTCACATTTTGTTAATTGATCAGTACATCATCTTGTTTTATGTGTGTTTCTGTGTAAAGACACCTAACTCTATATATATAAAGTTAGCAATATTTAATTACATGCAGCATTTCTTTTATAGTAGAACACTTGCTGATGAGGATTTGACATTTTCCTGACCTTGGGCAATGTGATCATAAATTTCCTTGGCTTTTAGCCTTATAAAAATGCTGTTCACTACAATTTTTTTTTAATTAGACATCATCTCATGAATCCAGAAATTTAACCGCCTTTCCATCTTTTCCATAGTTTCATCACACACTGTAGATGTTACTTTAGCACTTTCCTCAACAACCTCAAATACAGAACAGGTGAGTGTCCTCTTCCATTTAGTAGATATACCATCTTGTTGTTTGATACTGAACTTAGAGCCAACAGCAATATAACTCATGCCTGAATCAATCCTATCTACTACGTTATGAACACTGGACAGCACTTCAATTCTACACTTAGGTGTCATTTTCAACAATGAAATCACCAACAAAAAGCACAAAAAGGCAAAAGAAAAAGTAACAGTAAATAAATTGCAAAAAGCTCACTTGTTTATAATATGGGAGCTTAAATAGGAATGCTGGGAGTCACTTTGTTTCACCTCAAATGGGAATGTGTGTATTAGGTGACTCCGTTTTTTTTTGGTTTTTTTTTTTTTTTTTTGCTGCTCTCTGTGTCCATGAATGGCTGTCAAGCACTGAGAGTATCAATTTGGGGATTACCAACAAATTTTAGTGAGTAGACAAATTTGCGAATATAGAAACTGAGAATAATAAGGGTCAGCTGTATAAAAGTCAATTGCTTTCCTATATTCTAGCAATAAATAATTGTAATTTGAAGGTAAAAATAAAGTACAATTGACAAAAGCAGGCCCCTCCCCCTATGCAATACTTAGGGATAAATCTAACAAAATATGTATTGGACCTGTATGCAAAAACTACAAAAAACTAATAAAAGACATCAAAGGTCTAAATAAATGGAGAGATAGTCTGTGTTCATTGATTGGAACCGTCAATTCTTCCCAACTTGATCTATAGGCACAATGTAATTCCAGTAACACTAATTGCAAGAACACTATTGTAGTTTCATTAACAACAAAAAGAAAGGGCAATGCAAGGTATAATGGGGGCTATTTTATAGTGATAAAAGGGATAATTCAGGAGGACATAGCAAACATAAATTTATATGCTCTGGCTAATGTATTTTCCTTTTTTAAAGATTTTATTTATTTATTTGAGAGAGAAAAAGCATGCATGCACATGAGTGGGCGGAGGGGCAGAGGGAAAATATCTCAAGCAGACTCCCCACTGAGCACGGAGCCTGAGGACCCAGAGCCCAATCTCACAACCCTGAGATCATGACCTGAGCTGAATTCAAGAGTCAGATGCTTATCCAACTGGGCCACCCAGACACCCCTGGCTAATGTATCTTCAAAATATATGAATCCCCAAAATGGTATAATAGAAAAGATTAACAAATAAATCCATAGTCATAATAGGAGGTTTTGACATTTTTCTCTCAGAAGAGTAACACTAAGGATATAGAAGAGTTGAACAGCACTATTAATAATCTTGGCCTTAATGATATTTGTGGACTGCTATTCCCCATATTTACAGTTCATAGAGTCTTTTCAATTGTACTTAGGATGTACAACAAGTTAAGTCCCAACCCATTTTAAAGTACTGAAATCCTACTGAGTATGTCCTTAGAACACAATAGAATTAAATTTAAAAAAACAGGAAAAAAATTATAACTATAAATTAAGCAAAAGTATATATCACTCATGGATGAGAGAAGAAATCAAACGAGAAATTAGAAAATATTTTGAAGTGGGGTGCCTGGGAGGCTCAGTGGGTTAAGCATCCAATTCTTGATTTCGGCTCAGGTCATGATCTCAGGGTCTGGGATCAAGCCCTGCATGGGACTCCACACTGAGCATGGAGTCTGCTTGTTCTTCTCCCTCCCCCTGCTAGTGTGCACTCTTTCTAAAATAATTAAACAAAATCTTTAAAAAAAGAAAATACTTTGAACTAATGATGAAGAGAGCACAAAGTGTCAAAATTTGTATAATACAGAGAAACAATACCTAGGAGTAAACTTAAAGTTTAAAAGCATATATAAGAAAAGGAAAAAAAAAGAATGAATGATCAAAGTTACTAATTCAATTAACCAAAAGAATAAGAACAAATTAAAGAAAATAGATAGACATTTTAAAATGAAGAGCCAAGATAAATAAAAAAGAGATAACCAATAAAGCTACAAATGTGTTCTTTAAAAAGATTAATAAAATTTATAAGACCCTAGAAAGACTGATTGACAATTACAAAAAGAAAAGCACAACTTACCAGTATCAAGAATGAAAAATGAAGAATTTCAAAGATGCTAAAGGTATTAAAGATTGTAAGAGATTATTATGAACAACATTATGCCCAAAATATTGATAACTTGGAGGAAATGAACAAATCCCTTGACAAACACAGGTTTTTTGAAATGGACACAAGAATAAGTAGAAAATCTGAACGTTCTTGTGTCTTTTAAATAAATTTAACCAAATTAAAATCTTTCCCACAAAGAACAATAGGTCCAGATGGCATCATTGTAAATTCTTTCTTAAGGAATAAATAATTCCTTTATAATATAAACTCTTTCAGACACTAAAGGAGAACAGAACACTCTCTATTTGTTATTTGTGCCAGGATAATCCTGAACCAATACAAGAGAAAAAACAATACAGAAAAAGAAAATTATAGGATAATATTTTTCATGAACATAGAGAGAGAAATTCTTAACTAAAAAGCAGCAAGTAGAATCTAGCAATATATAAATTGGGCAATAAGACTACAGAGAACAGATCCATGAAGCTTAGAGAACTCCAAGGCAAGATTAAGTTCACACCTATGCACATTACAGTCACACTGTGGATAAACAAAGATAAAAAGACTAACTTAAAGGTAACCAGATTAAGAAAAGAAACCCCATGTACAGGGAAACAATGATAAGAATTTTATCAGAGAACAGAGAAGCCAGAATACAATAGAATAACATCTTTAAAGTGCCGAAGAAATGAAATCAACTGTCATAACTACCAAAAATACTTTCCAAAAATAAATGGGAGCATAAAGATATTTTCAAATATACAAAAACTGAAATAATTAATCTCCAGCAAAACTGTCCTATAAGAAAAGCTAAAAGAATTTCTATAGACTTAAGGGTAATGACATCAAATAGAAATCCAGTTACACAGGAAGAAATAAAAAGCAGAAAGAGTAAACTAAAAAGTCTATTAAAATTATTTTTTTCTACACATAAATTATTAAATCTTCTTAAGGACAATTGGCTATTTAAAGTGAAAATAATACAAAAGAACATGGGTTGTATAGAATATATAAAAGTAAGGTATATGATAACAAGACCACAGAGAGGAAGGTAGAAATTAAAAATATAGTCATAAACATAAACATATGTTATGACAACATCCAAAATTGTGAAGTAATCAAATATTTTTAAGATAGATTCAGATAACTTAAGAAACTATATTGTAATCCACAAAGCAACTTTTTTTTTTTTTTTAAAGATTTTATTTATTTATTTATTTGACAGAGAGAGACAGCGAGAGAGGGAACACAAGCAGGGGGAGCGGGAGAGGGAGAAGCAGGCTTCCCGCCGAGCAGGGAGCCCGATGCGGGGCTCGATCCCAGGACCCTGGGATCATGACCTGAGCCGAAGGCAGTCGCTTAACGACTGAGCCACCCAGGCGCCCCCACAAAGCAACTTTTTAAGAAAGAAATCACATAGCAAAAAAATTATTAAAAGGCATAAAATAGAATACTAAAATAGGATGATATATCATGACAAAGGCGTGTTTATCTCTGGAATGCAAGGTTGGCTCAACATTCAAAAATCAATCAACAGGGGCACCTGGGTGGCTCAGTCGTTAAGCGTCTGCCTTCAGCTCGGGTCATGATCCCGGGGTCCTGGGATCAAGCCCCACATTGGGCTCCCTGCTTGGTGGGAAGCCTGCTTCTCCCTCTCCCACTTCCCTCTCTCGCTGTCTCTCTCTCTGTCAAATAAATAAAATCTTAAAAAAAAAAAAAATCAATCAACATACCTCACCAAATTAATAGAATAAAAGAGATAAATCATGTGATCATCTCAATACAATAGATATAGTAAAAGCATCCATGTTAAAAAACAAAATTTCTCTGAAAGCTAGAAATAGAAGGGGACTTTCTCAAATTGATAAATTATAATGCACATTGTACTTAATGTGAAATATTGGACACTTTTCTCCTAAGGTCAAGAACAAGGAAGCTACCTCTGCTCTCACCAATTTTGTCCGACATTGTACAAGAAGTGCAATAAGTCAAGAAAAAATAAAGGAAGGCACATAAACAAAAACAAATAAAAGCTATATGCAAAGAAGTAAAACTATTTACATGTGACATGATTGTGAATATAAAGAAATCCAGGGAAATATACCAAAAAAAAAACAAAAAACAAAACAAAACCTAGAAAGAAAAGTGAAAGTATTTCTATATACAAACAACAAATAACAGGAAAATAAAATTAAATAAACAATACCACTTTATAAGAGCCAAAAAATCGAAGTGCATAACAATAAATTTGATGAATGGTTTGCAAGACATCTATACATAGAGAAAGAAGATTTCAATAAATTGAGAGGTGTACTATGTTCGTGGATTCAAATTCAACATTGTAATGATTGCATTTCTTCACAATTTGAACTATAGATTCAAATATTATCAAGTAAACTCTCAGAAGGTATCTTTTGTAGAAATTGGCAAGCTAATTCTATAATTTATTTAGAAATGAAAAGTGCCATAATGACCAAAGCATTCTGAAGGAAGAATAAAGTTTGAGGATTTACACTGCCCAATTTTAATACATACTATAAAATTACAGCCTATAAGGCAATTAGTTATTGGTGTAAAGATATACAAATGGGTACTGAACAGAAAGCGGAGAAATAGATGTACACTATGACATTAATTGGTTTATTTTTTAAATGCTGATAAAATTCTTTGGGGAAAATCCTTTTCAATAAGTCGGGCTAGAACAACTAGATTTTTTATGAGAAAAAAATGAATCTTCATTCCTTTTTTAAATACATTTACAAAGTTAATTCAAGATGAATCATACACTTAAATGTAAGAGCTAAAACTATAAAGCTTTCTAAAAAATATTAGGAGAATATTTTTATATTATTGTAGCAAGCAAAAAATAAAACCATGGATAAATCACAAAAATAGAAGCCATACACATTTACTTGAAGTTCAAGAACAGGAAGAGTAATCTCCGGTTATAGAAATTAGAACAATATTTTTTTCTCAGAGAGGGATATTGACTGGGAAGTGGCATGAGAGATCTTTCATGGATAGTGGAAATGTTCTCTCTCTTGATTTAGATGATGCCAGATGGGTATGAACATTTGTCAAAATTCATTGAACTATACTTTTAAAATCAAAGCATTTTATTCTATGTAAAAAAATGCCAAAGAATAAATCAATAAGCAAGAAATTCCCTGTTTTTGGTCCAATTACCTCTCTCATTTGAAATACTGAAGTAAATCAAGAGATTTCTCAATAAAGGCAGAAAAAGCAGATTTAATCTGGGGGACATAGAATGTCTTTTTCTCAAAAGCATCTTCTATATGATGGTTAAGTATTAGTATTCTTTTGGCAGAATGTGAGGTTTTTTAAAATTTATTCTGAAAGAGACAAACACGAATTAACCAAGGACAGGATGAAATAGGAGGAAGCAGCAGGAAATGAGATTATCAGGGAAAGGAGTGAGCATCTTCCAGAAAATGAGACACCAGAGAAAGGGAAAGAGAAAGAAAAAGCTCTTTCCATTCATGAAGTTAAGAAATAAGATGAGGTCTTTATTTTGTTGCAGCAAATGAACTTCAACATCTCATTGACCTTGGTAAAGCCTCAGTAATTTTACTCATTAAATGTATGATTTGGGTATGTTGTTTTGACTGTCTGAGCCTTAGTTCCCTAACACTAGAATAGTAATGGCTACCACAAATGCTTATTGTCTATATAACCTAAAGAGCACCCCTGGACCAATCCTTCCTTCCAGTTCTTTGGAACCTGTCCCAGATACAGGGAAATAATAGGTCCTCATGCTGCCACCTTTGTGCTTACAGAGAAAATTGGGGAGGACATTTGGCCTACACATTTGACTTGATTCAAAGTAAAGAAGACGTATGATTACAGGCTACTCCTTAATATAGGTGGCTTTGTGGTTTGAAAAAGTGAAAAATTATCACCACTTGGTACACACCCATCTCTTCTGGGTATGACTAGAAGAAAGACAAAAGAGAATGGATTCTGCGCTATGTAATACCATAAAATACCACTTCTATCATGGGCCAAGGAATCTGTGTTAATTGTGCTGCATTTAGGAAAAAAAAAAATGTTTCATATTTTCCATTTAGACCATATGTTCTATAAAAAATAGTGTTTGCTTGTGTTGGGAGATGTGTGTAAATCTTTGGTCTTAGACTTAAGAAAATCATAAGAGGAAGGGGGAAGGTAGACCTCACACAAGAGAAGAGACTTTGAATAGGATTATATTTGAAGGGTCAAAACTCACCTTGGATTTGTCTAATATATTTTGGAGACTCATAACTCAACTGCTCTGATAAAATAACCTGTGATGTTGTTCTCAACTTAGTAACTCAGACTTTGGGGGAAAACATCACTGGAGGTTAGCACAGCCTAGGGTTTGCCCTGGAGGAGGAAGGCAATGAAATCTACACTGAGATCAACCCTTGTGGACTGCAGGTGTGGTTTCTGAAAAACAAGTCAAGATTTGAAATAAGAATAAAAGAATGTGTCCCTCTCAGAGGGAAGGAAGGAAGACCCTGAAGACAGAGCACTAGAGTATGCACTGGGCTGCTTCCCAAAGGGTAAGCCCTTCATTATCCATCCATCTGTCCATCCATCTTTCTGCTTATTTATTGTCTTTTGATTTGGGGCTCTGAGCACAATCATATTTCACAACCAGTTTTAAGTTACTGCTTCCTCTGTCGTGTAGGAATAGTTATCCCCAAGTCTATAATAAAATCTGTTAAAAATACAAGGATTTGCACAGTATGATTGGAGGAATTAAAGACAAGGCAAAAAGCAAGTGTCAGCCCCGCATCCCCCAACCTCCTGAGGCCGGCACAGCAGAAACAGCCTATCCTCAAGGAGGACCATAGTCTTAGCTTTAGATATTGGCCAGCAGCTCAGTGAGTGTGGTCCACGAGGGAGCTAGGAGCAACGGAGCGGAGTATTTACCCCCTGAGGAGCAGCTACCAGTAGGAACAAGAAACCGTTTTAAGACGACCCCCCCTTTCCCAAAATATGGAGCAAGGTAAGCCTCCTACTTGGGTTACATGTGGATTATGTCAGATAATGTATATTCGGCACAATGTAAGCACTGGATATATGGTAGTTATTAAAATAATAATAATAAATCTAAACTAATTCCACCTGGAACTATTTATCTGTGGAGGAATCTGGAGAGAGGTATGGCAGATCGGGGGCCTCTGGGAATGAAGTAATGTTATTTAAAACATCAACAAATACGGAAAACATGGAAGCATTGAATGCTAGAGCTGGGAGATCTCAAGAGTTACTTTGGTTCAACACTCTTGTTTTACAAATATGTAAACTGAGTCTCCGGAGAAGTAAAGTGACTGGCTCAAAATCACACATCATTTGTAGCAGTGAAGGTGGGCACAATGACTTTCAATTAACTGAGGTGGGTGTTTTGTGGGTTGTTTTTTTTTGTTTGTTTGTTTTTTGTTTTTGCCATTTTCCAAGAAATCCTTCATATCAAACATCCATAAACAAATTCAAGAAAATTCTGAAATGCCCATCATAAGTTTATCTTAGTGGAGGAGTTACTGGAAGACACCTTCCCAGAGAAGTGGAACCATTCAATGGGGGAAAAAAAAAACATGTTAGGGTTTCCATGATAGACATCAATGCTTAAGGGAATAAAAAATTCTTCCCTAGAAAATTCTATAATGATGTTAAACATTCTGAGTGATCTGAAAACCCAGTTTCCTGTTTTTTTCTGTGTTCGTGTACTCAGAAAATCTTATTGCAATGGTAACAATGATCTCTAACTTTCTGCACCCTACAAAATTGGAGCCTTTTGGAAATAAGAGCAAGGGAAGGGATTGAAACCAGCATGGATAATCAACAGCTTTGTGGCCATGCGGTGAGGAGGGAGCTCCAGCAAAGCATGTCCTGAAATCAACTTCATACAGAAACACTGGACTTGCAATATTAACTGCACCCTTTAGTTTCCTTTTTTTAAAGATTTTATTTATTTATCAGAGAGAGAGAGTGCACTAGCAGGGGGAGCAGCAGGTAGAGGGAGAAGCAGGCTCCTCACTGAGCAGGGAGCCCGATGGGGGACTCAATGCCAGGACCCTGGGAATGTGATCTGAGCTGAAGGCAGATGCTTAACTGACTGAGCCACCCAGGCATCCCCACCCTTTAGTTCCATATGGAATCTTTCAACTAGGACTATCTTTTGTCAGTAAAATTTAACCCTGGGAAACAACTATGCTTCACAAATAGAGAAATGCTCTCACTCTGGGGAGGTGATTGAATTTTTTATTCCTAGACCTTTCTGGAAGATCAAGATGTTATGTAACCATTGTCAATTCCAAGTTAGAATAAAGGTGTATGATGACCAAGGTAGTTGTTATCCTGTGTCATATGGCTCTGCCCTTTGGGTTCACTGAATCAACTCTTTCTATAGTAGCAAAGCTGGTTTAACATGTTCTGTCATTAATTCAAATCTTGGTCAACTTTGTAATGAAGGAGTGACCCAAACTAACCTGTATCCTAAAGCTTATGATTCCAATCTACATGGTTCCCTTAGAAATGAACCATGTTCTGAGCTTATCCAATCCTTTCTCCCCCAGAGCCTCCTGGAGATTCTGCAGATGCAAGTCTCGTCCTCCCCAACCTGGGATCTCCAAGGCTTTCTCCCTGACCACCATCTTCCCAGGTGAGACCTCCTTCTCAGGGAGCCTGGCTTTAGGTGCTGCCCAGCATCCACTCCAAACAGCACCAAGGATTTCATCTTCAGGATACAGAAAACCCAAATTCCAGCTACATATAGATAAAGGCACTACAGAAAAAAACTGAATCTAAAATATCATGGGTGTTGAACTTGAGGTGGCAAATGAAAACCAGAAAAGGAGAGAAAAACCGGAGACAATTTCACTCTTCTCTTTTTACCTAATACTTAGAGAAGAATTTAACTTTGAATAGCTTCAGAATGTGTTCAGTAAAAAATACAACTCAAACAGTTAAATATTATATATGAAAATATATTAACATTGATCACTAAATCAAATATTAAATCAATTAAATTAAATTTATTAAATAATTTGACTTAAAATTAAATTAAATATTAGGTGTTAATAATTAATACAAATATAGATATTATATATAATGTCAATATTGATTACATATGTGTTGTATTAAACATACAACTCAAGGGGCGCCTGGGTTAAGCATCTCCAACTCTTGGTTTCAGCTCAGGTCATGATCTCATGATGGCAAGATGGAGTTCTGTGTCAGGCTCTATGCTCAGTGTGGAGTCTGCTTCAGATTCTCTCTCCTTCTCTCTTCTTCTCCCTCCCACTCACTTTCTCTCTCTCTCAAATAAATAAATAAAATCTTTAAAAAAAATACAACTCAAGGAGCTTCCGGAGTCAAAATTGAAATTCAGTAGTTTACAGAGCCTGCAATTCCTGTGGGAAAGATCAGAGTGAGTTGTTCTAATTTGTGAGGTAAGGACAGTAAGGCACAGTGAGGGCTGTACTACTTGTCCCCAGATCACTAATTGCATCAGACCTGGGCTCAACATCCTTATTTATACCATCCAGACAACACAACATCCCTGGTTTTTCTACCTTGCTGTGCCAATATCACTATGGATCCAAGGAAGGGCTGTTCTTGCCTTCCTTTTAGATGTTCTCGGCCTCATTTATACCCAACTTGACAGAATTCAAAGAAATCTCCCCCCAGTTTGCCTGTTACCCTTTACCTTCCTAAGTCACAGTTCAAAGAACTTCTCATCCCACTATCAAAGCGACAGTCACTTCATGAGTATACGTCTATACTATACAGTATACTCTCTTCTCACTTAGCTTCTCACAGACAGCGGCTCTCTGTATTCAGAATTTGGATCATATCGATTCTTTGGACACACCCTCTTTTGGATCTTTGTTTCCCCAAGGGAAGCCTAGTTTAATTGAGCATGGTTAATGGTTATTTGTATTGTGTTATCAGCAGCCACATGGCCCTGAGACAGGGGGATACTGTGATATGTGGTCTCCATCCTTCAGAAGGAAGTGATTGCTGTTGTTTTTCACAGTGCCTGAGACACCAAAGGAATTGTCAGTATTAACAACAATCTTCTCAGAGCAAAGCGAAAGTGACATATAATAGAGTATATTCCCATCCCGAGATGTAGAGACCTGACTCTCCATTGGCTAGCTAGCAGGACTGTGGAGAGAGAGTCCTGCAGCTGCAGTGGGGCATCTGGCTCTAGCTGAAATCCCCTCAGTTTGCAGATGAGTAAACTGAGGAGATTTCAGCTACTTTTCAATGCATGACAAGCATATTTTTATGTCCTCGGGCACAGTTAGAATTGTGGCTTTGAAAGTATAGTCTGTAGGGGCGCCTGGGTGGCTCAGTTGGTTAAGTGACTGCCTTCAGCTCAGGTCATGATCCTTGAGTCCCAGGATCGAGTCCTGCTCAGCAGGGAGTCTGCTTCTCCCTCTGATCTTTTTCCCTCTCATGCTCTCTGTCTCTCATTCTTTCTCTCTCAAATAAATAAATAAAATCTTTAAAAAAAAAAAAAGAAAGAAAGTATAGTCTGTAAACCCAGACGTCCGCTGTTGTGTTATCAGCTCATTGTCAGTCTCTGTTGGCTGTCTTTTCTTTTGAGAATGGGTTGCATTTTCTTGTTTAATCATATGTTCAGTAATTTTGGATTGCGTCCTAGACACTGTGACCGATATGTTTGTAGAGACCACGAATTCTGTTGTACTGCTGTAAAGAGTTTTGATTTTCTTTAAATTTTAAATCAGGCAATTCATCTGGCTAACTTTAAACTGTGAACTGTCTCCCCTGTGGTGGGCCCAAGTTTAAATGTCAGTTCAATTCTTTTAGTTTTAGCCGAACTTCTTGGAGTCTGTCCTCCATGTTAATGGCTCAGGGCTCAGCCTAAGATTAGAGTTTATACACAGAATCTGGGGCATCCTCCCTATGGAACTCTTAATTTCCAGGATTTCCATCCTACTTTCTAGTGGTTGCAATTGCCCTGAACTCTGTTCATAAACCTTCTACCCAGTAATCACTACTATTTACACTTTGTGCTATTTTCTTTTGGCCTTCCTGCATACGTCCCTCCCTCTCTCTCTATATATAAATGCCATGCTTTTTAAATTAAAATTGGGTTCATATTACAGATATATGCTTTATTTCTTGCTTTTATCAGTTACCATTGTATTTTGAGCATTTTTTTCATATCCTATTCTTCAAATATTTCAATGTAGAGATTTCCATAATTTGTCTGTTTTTTTTTAATTGTCATAACTGACAATGCAGTCAATTTACTGCACATGAAGTTTGTCCATATCTCTGAATATTACCTTAGTTCATACTTCTGGAAGTGTAATTTTTGAGACTTGGGTTCACTAGCTATTGAATCGCTGCATAACATTACAGCTGCTGTGTTCATCCTCCTAGAGAAGAGGAAGTACTAGTATGAATTGTCAAATTGTGGGACATTTATGGGGTCAAATTTACTATTATCTAGGTCCCAAAGTGTTAAAATTGGATATGTGTAGTCCTTTCTTCAGGAGCTTTCTGTATCTGGGAAATTCCCAACCCATCATTTTGCTCGGCTTTCCTCTCTGCTTTGCATGCATTTCTAATTTTACTTGTCTTTGCTTTGAATTCCTGTACCATATGGGTTGCCATAGGGTGATAAGATGTTAATATCTGTAAATATAAAACTTAAGAGGCTAAGAGAAATCTCTGAGGCATTGAATCTGAACCACAAGCTCTAAACCAGCTCTTTGAGGGTTTCATAGGAGGTTCCTGGCTCCCAACTAATAATAAAATGGTACATAACATCTTTGACCAAAGCACTTTGACTTTTTATGAACTTCCATAAATACAAGTAAAACCGCTTCCAGAGCAAAAGCATGTCAACTCTACCCATCATCAATGGGTAGTATCTTGTCATGAACTTGTCTCAGCTGTACCCATGGGACTTTAATTTGTAGGGGTGACTGAGTGACAACATGGAGAGGTTAATGCCATTGAAAGAAGAATTTATTACTTACATGCCCTGAGAGGAGGAGATGTGACATGGGGAATGTAGGGCCACATGCGGAAGCACCAGTTTTGGCCAGAAGGCAGAAAGGAGGAGTAAGGGAAGAGCCCAGGCCAGAGCCTTTATGACTATGGCGTTGAGAAATTGTCAGGTGGGATGCCTCCTATTGGGCAGGAAGCAAAACACAAATGTTGGGGTTTGTGGTTAGAGAATTTGTAACATGATTTGCACATCTATGAAAGCTGGATGGCAGCGCATATGTAAATAACTTTGGTTGTTTGGCTCTGTGGTTAACTGATGCCAAATAGATAAGGACAGAATCTAAGAAAACACAGAACACTTGTTTATAATGAAAAGGAAGCCAATAAAATGCAAACACATTTGGGTAAAGAAATGTGCCTTTCAGGGAATTAATACTTATGATTGCAGGAATTAACATTATGTTTAAGGGAGCTGAAAAGAAGCAAGAAGGCCTTATATGACCTGCCTTCTCCCACTCTGACCACATCTCCCACTACTCTGCAGCTTGCTCACTCTTCACCAACCATGGACCTATTGGAGACTCTGGAACAAACTAGGTATGCTTCTGCCTCAGGGCCTTTGCACTTACTGTTCCTTCCACCTGGAAAGTTCTTTCCCAGATACCAGCATGGTTCCCTCTTGAAGGCCTTCACTCAAAAATTACCTTCTTCACCAATCCTTCTAAAATGAACCCCACTTGACACTTCTAATCCCCTTTCCTACTTTTTCTTTTCTGCATTTATCAATGTTTAACTTGCTATATATTTCACTTTTCTTTCTTTCTTTTTTTCTTTCTTTTTTTTTTCTACCCTCCACTAGAATGTATGTTCCCTGAGAGCAGGGAGTTGTTTGTTTTGTTCACTGATGTACCCTCAGTCCCTGTGTCTTTCTTTTTATTTATTTTATTTATTTTATTTTAAGATTTTATTTATTTGCAAGAGAGAGAATGAGAGACAGAGAGCATGAGAGGGAGGAGGGTCAGAGGGAGAAGCAGACTCCCTGCCGAGCAGGGAGCCCGACGTGGGACTCGATCCTAGGACTCCGGGATCATGACCTGAGCCGAAGGCAGTCACTTAACCAACTGAGCCACCCAGGCGCCCCTCCCTGTGTCTTTCAAACTAGTATTAAGCGGGAAATGTTTGGGGATGGGAAACACAATGTTAATAGGGAGTAGAAAAATAGAAAGCTTCCCCTGTACAAAAAAGTTTGTAGGTTTAACCATAAATATATACGGTTATGCAGAGAGATAGATATATAGATAAAAAGATGAATTTAGATATAAATCTATTTCTACTTTAAACTATATACAGATATAACATACGTAACACATGTAAAATATATATACTTTCTTTAATTGTTAAACCTGTAAACTTCGGGGCACCTGGGTGGCTCAGTTGGTTGAGCAACTGCCTTCGGCTTGAGTCATGATCCTGGAGTCCCTGGATCGAGTCCCGCATCGGGCTCCCTGCTCGGCAGGGAGTCTGCTTCTCCCTCTGACCCTCCCCCCTCTCATGTGCTCTCTCTCAAATAAATAAATAAAAAAAATCTAAAAAAAAAAAAACAAAACACCTGTAAACTTCTTTACATAAGGTAAGCTTCCCAAGCTTTTTTTTTGTTTAAGATTTATTTATTTTATTTTAGAGAAAGAAAGAGAGTGCAAATGGGGAGGGGACACAGGGCTCAATCCCAGGACCCTGAGATCATGACCTGGGCCAAAATCAAGAGTTACACACTTCACCGACTGAGCCACCCAGGAGCCCCTCCATAGCTGTTTCATTCTTAAAAGACATACTACCATGTTGCGTCATATATATTCAAACCTGAACAGCATTTCTTTCTTCTGATTTAATGTCTACCTGAAAGTCTGACATCTTGGAATTGTTAAATACTCTGAATCTCAGCAATATTTGCTAACACTGAAATGACTTGTGAACCTGTATGTCCTAATATCACAAGGAAAGTCTACTCCCAAATGTAATTCTATGGTTCCCCATTTAATGTAGGCAATAACAAGAATTTAAGTGTTGATTAAATGTCTATACATTAATGTTCATAGCATCATTATTCAAAATAATCAAAAGATGGAAACAACCCAAATGTCCTTTGACAGACGAATGGATAAACCCAATGTAGTGCATATACACACGATGAAATATTATTCAGCCTTAAAAAAGAAGAACATTCTGATGTATGCTACAACAGGGGTGAACCTTGAAAACATTATGCTAAGGAAAATAAGCCAGTCATGGGAGAGAGAAATACTTCATCATTTCATTTATGGAAGATACCTAGAATAATCAATTTCACAGACAGAGAACCGAATAGAGGTGACCAGGGCCTGGGGGAGGGGAGAATAGGGGGTAAGGGGGGGTTGGTGTTTCATGCTACCGTTTGGGCTGTTTCTGTTGGGATGATGAGAAAGTTCTAGAAACGGATGGTGATGGTGGTTGAACAACAATGGGAATGTACTTCACACCATTGAATTGTGCACTTAAAAATTGTTCAAATGGCAACTTTTTATGTCATGTATATTTTATTTAAAAAACTGTTAATGGATTAAATTCTGTACCTGGTTCCCAGACATTATATCTCTTTGCTTCCTTCTGGTTAAATGGTAAAATCTTAATGAACTGAAGAGATAGGGTGACCATCATTGCAAAGAGTATCTCAAATGCCTATGAGAATAAAGCCCGTGATACAGTCCCTATTATCACCTGATCTTCACTGCTTTCCCTTCCTTTTTTACTGAAGGAAACATGGTCTTCTCTTTTCTGAGGCTGGCTTCTTAAAATTTCCTTTGCTTAAAAAAAAAAAAAAATCAAAGTTTTAGTATATTTCACCAGGGACCAGCAGAAGTATAAGTTCCGCAAATTTCTGTCTTGTGCTGTGTTTTGAATAAAGTATAACTTGAAAATTCCTTTTTTTTTCTTTAGAGAGAGAGAAAGCATTAGCAGGGTGGGGAGGGGCAGAGGGAGAGGGAGAGAGAGAAAATCTTAAGCAGGCTCTATGCCCAGCGTGGATCCTGATGCAGGGCTCAATCTCACAACCCTGAGATCCTGACCTGAGCCAAAATGAAGAGTCGGACGCTTAACCGACTGAGCCACCCAGGTGCCCCATAACTTGAAAATTCTTAAGTTTATTTACCATCATTTTAGAACAATACACTGAATATCCAGTTCCTTAATATGCGATAGCTACACATGAAAACACATTTTAAATAACTCCAAATGCATTCCTTTCTATGTATCTCAGTATCGTTTTTTTTATTTTTAATATTCTATTTATTTTTTTTGACAGAGAGAGACAGCAAGAGAAGGAACACAAGCAAGGGGAGTGGGAGAGGGAGAAGCAGGCTTCCTGCCGAGCAGGGAGCCCGACGCGGGGCTTGATCCCAGGACCCTGGGACAACGACCTGAGCCGAAGGCAGACACCCAACAACTGAGCCACCCAGGCGCCCCTCAGTGTCATTTTTTTATGTCATGTTCAATTTGGCTTAAAAATGACATTATTAATTTGATGGAAGTAACATGGGAATTACTTCATTCATGCAATATAGGCTTAAGAAAAGAATCTCATTGTTCATATTTTTGACAATAGAATCACACAAACATCGATCATGGGGAAGTTTTCATAGAATGCCTGCATATTGGTACTTTAAAAGCTTCTCAAACCCAGGTCATTTCTTAAGAGAAGGTGCTATGGACTGAATTGTTTTCTCCTGCTCAAATTCATATGTCGAAGCTCTAACCCCCCATGCAACTGTCTTTAGACATAAGGTCTTTTTGGAACTAATTCTGGTTAAATAAGTTCATAAGGGTAGGGCCCTGATCTGATATGGTTAGTGTCCTTATAAGAAGAAGAAAAGAGACCAGAACTCTCCTCACTGACCCACCTTCTCACACACCGAGGGAAAGCTCTATGAGGACACAACATGAACACAGAGTTCTTCAAGCCGAGAAGAGACCTCTGACCAGAAATTGAATCACACCAGCAACTTGATCTTGGACTTCTAGGCTCCAGAACTGTTGAGAAATGAATTTGTGTTGTTTAAATCTTCAGTCTATGGTATTTTGTTATGGCAGCCCGAGCTAAGACAGATGGCATTTCAATAAATAAGAATTTCTAGTTTAAGAATAGTCAGTAATTGGGGCGCCTGGGTGGCTCAGTCGTTAAGCGTCTGCCTTCAGCTCAGGTCATGATTCCAGAGTCCTGGGATCGAGCCCCATGTTCGGCTCCTGGCTCAACAGGGAGCCTGCTTCTCCCTCTGCCTCTCCCCCTGCTCGTGCTCTCTCTCTCTGTGTCTTGAATGAATAAATAAAATCTTTAAAAAAAAAAAAGAATAGTCAGTAATTGATATGACGGTTCAGAAAACGGCCTTCTTCATAAAATCTGTTAAGTGCAAGTATACTATCAGTATTGTTAACATATATATATATATTTACATCTTTTTTTTTTTCTGAACAGGGCATAAGAAAATAGTCATTTCACATGCAAAAAATATAAAACACTTAAAAAAAATAAGGAATAATTTGTAGAACTAAATGATCAGGTTCCATAGGTTGATCTTAGAATTATGGGTATTTGGGAAGGCGCAGTGGAAATTCTTTCATTTAGTGGTTTCTGCACCACTTATCTGGACCAGATCTCTGGAGTGTCATCTTTAGAGCTCTCCAGAACATAAATCACACCAAATGGGTAGTAAAAAATGATAGAAGGTATTAGGCTGATTTGTACCATTCTTCTTTCTTTTTTTTTTTTTTAAGACTTTAATTATTTATTTGAGAGAGAGGGAGCGAAAGCGAGCACAAGCAGAGGGAGGGGCAGAGGCAGAGGGAGAAGCAGGCTTAACTGACTGAGCAGGGAGCCAGACATGGGGCTCGATCCCAGGACTCCAAGATCATGACCTGAGCCGAAGGCAGGCACTTAACCGACTTTGCCACCCAGGCGCCCAACCATTCTTTCTGACCCTTCACTATGATGTCTTGCACTGTGATGGCTGTTAAATCCTGGTCCACCCAATAGTGCTTCTCCCATACACCGCTAGGTGAGCAAAAGTGCACATCAGGACCCACCAGAAGGCAGAGAGAACTGTAAGGCAGAGGACACGGTGGCTGGGGTGCTCTGGGTGAATGAGCCCCTATCCTATCCATGTGAGCCCCTCCAAAGTACTGCTTGAACATCTTCAAGGCCTGGGGATTAGTTTCCCACAGAGACAGTTTAAGAGAGCCAACTCGGAAGTTGTAATCCTTGTTATGACTAGTCTTGGAAGTCACACACCGTCACCGCCACCTATCCTGTTGGAGTGCGGAGCATCTCTGATTCACACTAGAGTATAAATGTCAGGAAGTGTAGGTCATCTGGGACCGCGGTGGAGCCTGGCTTACACTCATGGTGCAACCTTACACTATTTCCTACTGGGGTCTCAACTTGAGCTGCCCTATGATTTCTCTCCACCTCTTGCTCAGGGGAATCTCTTAGGCTAAAGCAGGGCAAGTAGGGAAGTCCCACATTTTCTGCTCTAACTGATAAAATTATCTATTTACCCAAATACAAGTACTCTAGATTCCCCTGAGGCATTTGTTTTCAATGTTGGCTGTTATTTAGAATTACATGGATAGGATAGGGGCTCATTCACCCACAGCACCCCAGCCACCGTGTCCTCTGCCTTACAGTTCTCTCTGCCTTTTGGTGGGTCCTGATATGCACTTTTGCTCACCTAGCGGTGTATGGGAGAAGCACTATTGGGTGGACCAGGATTTAACAGCCATCACAGTGCAAGACATCATAGTGAAGGGTCAGAAAGAATGGTTGGGCGCCTGGGTGGCAAAGTCGGTTACTTGAGGTGGGGCACCTGGGTGGCTCAGTCTGTGAAGCATCTGCAGCTCAGGTCATGATCTTGGAGTCCTGGGATCGAGCCCTGGGATCGAGCCCCGTGTCCGGCTCCCTGCTAATGCATGTGTGATTTTTATATATTTTTATATTATACATGTTTATTTTATATGTTTATGCTACATATATATAATATATATAAAATACACACACACATAATATTCTAACAGCAGTTTAACCCCGTCAGAAACTAATGCTTCACCTCCATCCCATTGCTATAGGTTCTGATTTAATTGGCTTGGAAGGGATCCAGCCAAGAGTAAATTTTCAAAGTGTGCCTCAGTGATTCTAACATGTGGGTCAAAGACCACTACTCTATGTTTTTCAAACACAAAAGCCAGAGAGACCGGCCTAGGTAAAGGACACAAATCTCATTTACTACTCAAGTTCAGCCTCTGCCTTCCAACCAAAGAAAGAAAAGACAAGAAGAGTAAATATCACAGACGATCAGAACTGCCCCACCAAAGTTCACATCGCTGGGGAGGAAGCAGATGCAAGGCACCTAGTAAGTCGGAGGGTCATGATTTGATCCCAGGACTCATGCCTTCCTGTTCCCAGACCCTTTCCTGCATCTCAAAGCCTCCTAGAAAACCCCAGGGGCTATTTTTGAAGAATCCACGTGAATTTCCCCTCTCAGATTTCTTTAGTGCTGACTCAGCTTGTAAGTAAAAGACCTGATGTGCGGGCGCCTGGGTGGCTCAGATGGTTAAGCGTCTGCCTTCGGCTCAGGTCATGATCCCAGGGTCCTGGGATCGAGTCCCACATCAGGCTCCCGGCTCAGCGGGGAGCCTGCTTCTCCCTCTGATCCTCTCCCCTCTCATGCTGTTTCTCTCTCGCTCACTCTCTAAAAAATAAATAAAATCTTTAAAAAAAAAAAAAAAAGACCTGATGTGCTTCTGATTTCTTTCTGTTGAATTACCAAGAGCCCATCCAGGAGAAACTAAAACATTGTATACTTGCGGGTGGGCTGGGGGGTGAGGGGTGGGGCCGGTGATGAAGAACTGAGAGAAATAAAAAAAGATGAACTTGGGTCAACATGACCTTCACTTCAGCGCTGGCGTGTTCAACATCAATTTTGCAAAGGGCCTCTGGTTCCTTCCGGGCAATCTGTGTTAGCTCACACGTGATGCTTCTGCTGACCCTTCTTTCAGGCCCAGGTAACAGAGATCCATGAATATCACTGTTTACGGTCGCACTTGCTTTATCTTTCCTTCAGGCAAAAGCATTTATTTAGATCAGAGGTTTCATATCCCACGGGCTGGATGAGGTCCACAGAGGGGGTCCTATGTATATTTTCTTTAAGTTTCACATTGAAGAGAAAGAAAAAAAAACAACCTCTAGGTTCTCTGGAGGAATCAAGATAAATAACAATCTTGGGTTAGCTTTTCAGTTTGGCAACCACGTGCTTGGGTTGTATCCCTTTCTTCTCTCCTCCACAGATTCGTGCATTTACATCTCTGCGGGTCCTCTGTGGGCAATTCATCTGGGGGCCCTTACTTAAACAATGACATGAATTAGGTAATATTAATTTCTGCTACACACACATGACGTGCACATACACACACCACACTGGTAAGATCCTTTCAGATCCTCTTCAATTGCCTTTGAGCATCACGGATCCTGGAGGAGTTTAGCCCCTGGTCAGTTGCTAGTTGGAATACATGTGTTCAATACCTCCTTGACATCTTCCTGCCTCTCATTTTGAGCAGTAATACCTTCAGGGGGATTTAAAACGATGTTGGCATAACCTTTACTCTAAAGGAGCTGGCGGCTTCGTGAGTCTAATGCTCAGCCTCTATTTGAATCTAGGCTTTGGCTTGGACTTCTACCACCTATTTCACGACGCGACTGAAAAGACCCTTCAAGGGGAATGGTGTCCTAACACCATCTCAACCCCAGGGGCCCCCACTTCCTGCTCTCTGGGCAGAGACCTTCACCAAGAAGGTCATATACCTTGCATGCATACAACAACTACAACCAAAGTGGATATGACTCTTTACTACAACTTAGAACACATTCCTTGACAGTCCTTTATTTGGAAGGTTCTGAAATTTTCTTATTATTAGAAAACAAATACATTTTTTTTTCTTTTGAGAGAAAACAATAGAGACCTAATGGTTTTATATTCATTCTCACCCTGGGGTGGGAGTTGGGGGGTGGGTTGCGGTGCGGAACACATCGTTTGAAAGTTTTTACTTTTGGGAGCTCATTCCAGGGATGCAATGAACAAGGCTCGATTTTGCAGCTGTATTTCATGAAGTGTCATTATCTTTCTGCGAGAGCAAACTAATGGATGGCTGGGAGGAAAGAAACAATTTGGAGGCAATTAATTCTGCTTCAAGTCCCAATTCACCCAATGCTAAATAGCACTTGAATCCTGATTCAAGATTTAGAGCCCAGCAGCCTGTGGAAGTCAGCCGGGGCTTCTCTTCCTCGCTCCATTCTGCAAAAAGCCTGCCTTTTGTTTTACTTCCTCTTGGCCCTGTGCTTGCGGGCAATTAGATCAGCGATGGGGCTGGTCCTTGTTCAGTTTGCTGGGGCCTCAGGCTGCTTTATGCCCTGATTTACGGCATGAGGGAAGCCTCTGGTAAGCTGGTGCTTGGTACTTGCTCAATTTGTCCCAGCCACAGCAGGACCCATGCTGCCATCTGCTTGTGAC
Source organism: Mirounga leonina (assembly GCF_011800145.1). NCBI lineage: Eukaryota > Metazoa > Chordata > Mammalia > Carnivora > Phocidae > Mirounga > Mirounga leonina. The sequence goes on along the minus strand of NW_023270777.1, from coordinate 7,293,576 downwards.
ACCGGGGACAAAAACACACAAGGCAGGAGCCTATTTTTGTCCTGCTGGGCGATGCTACAGCTCAGTATATGCTCTGCACTGAAAATGGAATACGTGAGCCAAAGATGCTTCATGCACCCCAGAATCATCCTAAATGGGAGCCATGGCCCACGGCTGGCCCGCAGATACCGCTGCCGAGACTCCAAAAGCATTATCTCCCATTTATGATTTATAAACCCAAGGGGAAATGGTTGTGAAGTCAATACTGCTGAGAGATCAGCCTTCTCCCAGGAGAAAGGTGTCTGCGAGTGGGCCTCCAGGAGCAGCGAGCGGAGTTTGCGGACAAGAAACCAAGCCCAGGTCAACTGGACTCCCTTTGCATCAGTGCCTTCTAAACCCCTTGGCCAGCAAACCTCCGCTTGCTCTGCCCTTATGGTCTCACACCAGGCACCTCGGGCAACTTAGTCAGCATCCCGGTGCCTCTGGTTTCTCATCCTTATGCTGGGGACGTTGTGAGCATTATGATGGGAAGGTTGTAAACAGTACCTGGCACATCATAAAAGCTCAGTCGATGTTAATGATCATTTCCGTTGTGGTGTTTCCAACTCACACCACGATTAGTAAGCCAAACCACAAGCGAGGAATCAAGCAAATCCAGGTGGCAGAGCCCTGAGTTGGGGTTTAAATCCGGAGACCCTGGCTTTGCAGCCCCCAACCGAGATCAGTAGGAGATGGATGGTCTTCAACCACGCAGGGGCGATGGCTGATGCTTGGTACTCTAAGTGCCAGGCACGGTACATAGGATTGCCTGTATTAACTCTTGCCAGATGCCAGATGCCAGATGCCACAGCAGCTCTGGGAGGTCGCTGCTGTTTTGATCACTATCTCTATTCCACTAATGAGAAGACTGGGACATGCAAACGCTAAGTAACCTCCCCAAAGTCGCATGGCTAAGAGCCAAAATTCTAAGGCTGACAGACCCGCTCCTCTCCCAGTGCCTGCTCTTAACTACACCTCTAACCACCACTCAGAACTAAGGAAATGTACAGCCCCAAGAGCACAGATGGTCAATCTCAACCTTCTGGAGCTCCTAGCACCCAACTCCTTCATTTTGCAAAGGAGGGGACTGAAGGTGAAGCAGACTTACTTGGATAAGGCAGTATAAGACAGTGCAATAGGGCAGCCTGGAGGCAGAAAGACTGAGAGTCCCAGCTCATTTAGCCTTTTTAAGTCACGTCTTGCCCTGCTCCCACATCCTGGTGTCCCACCACGTGCCTGCCTCACAAAGCTGCAGGCAGGGCCATCTGGGATGACAGGCTCGGGCACAGGGAGCGCTCTCTGGTGGTAGGAGCGGCTGTCCTTGCCCCCTCTTATGCAACTGAAGTGGTAAAGCCTGGGGACTCCAGCTTCAGGATTCTTCCCACTGCTGTCTGCTCTCTGAAGAATAACAGAAGCACAGAAACCAAAACGTAACCAGAGATCTGGGGAAGATCAACCTTGAGTCCACCCTACATGGTTCCCAAACACTCAGAGCCCTGGGTTGCAGAAAGAAGAGAGCTCACATGTAGGAAGAAAGCTCACCTGTAGGAAGAGCGCCACCTGTAAGAAGAGCACTCACCTGTAGGATGAGAGCTCACCTGTAGGAAGAGCGC